>NW_012267476.1:278573-311129 GCF_000151885.1 Dipodomys ordii
TCTCCCTTTCACGCTCATACAGAGTCCTTTGGAAGTTGTCAAACTTCTCAGTTACCATGGTTGCCATCAGTGTTTGTAGAGCTATTTGGGAACTCTCCTCTGGATTATTCATTTTCTGTTCTGACCCCTGATTATCAAGAGTGGGAATTGAGATATCTGAATTTGCCATTTTTCTTATGTTTTTCCGGCTTACTCTGCCCATTTGAGATGAAAATAGCACCAGTTTTGTGCTAGAACACTATCTTAGGGCAACCATCAATCAAAGTTTGCTTTTGTACAGTCAATAGTCTACAGATACAATCTAGTTCAACAGATACATCTATTCAACATCAAACAACTATATGTTAATGGGCTTCGAACCACAAAGAAGAATTTGGAAAACCAGAAATTATTAGGGTTAGGGAGAGATGTGGGCAAAAAATAGGAATAGATTGGTGTGGGTAGGCACAGGAAGAGTTGACTATGTCCTAATACCAATGCAGGGAATAGGTTGGGTAGGATGCATGTAGAGAGAGAGAGAAAAAGAAGAAAGGGAAAGGGAAATGATAAGGGACCAGAAAAAAATAGAAATGTAAAAATTAATATTATTATGGAGATTAAAAGACCATCTATTTAGAGAGGAATGTGAGTATATTAATAGAAGGGTAGGGACATAGAGGCGAAGTGAAAAACTTAAAAAAATGCTTAAAATATTATATAGGTATAAAGAGGTAGTACTGGTATTAAGAAATTTAAGTCTCAGAGGTTTTGAATTGAGTAATAAATTTGTGGATTAAGTGTGTACACAATGGGGGATAGGATCTACTAGTTAACTATGGGTTTATCTGAGGATGTGCAGGACAAGAGTTAAGTCACATAAAGAAGATCAAAAGAGAGGAAAAGGTGAAAAGGATTACAATGTTAGAAAAAAAGATCAGAAGTTCAGTAGAACTAGACAAAAAAACAAAAAGATAGTTAAAAAAGAAAGAGAAAGAGAAAGAAGACAAGAAAAGAAAGGAAAACGCACATTCATGTATTCCTAAAATAAAAATTATACGAGGAAAAAAAAGTTACTGGAAAACAATTATTTTTTCAAAAAGGCAAAAATTAAAGATTAATAAAAGTTTTAGAAAAGGAAAAAAATTATATATATATATATATATAAGGTACCAAAAAGAAGAAAAAAGAAAAGAAAAGAAGAGGAAGAAAGAAAAAAAAAGTTCTTTGATTTTTTTGGGAGGGGTGGGAAGAATCCTGTATCTCCCATTTTGTCTGTAACCAGCCTCTTGTTGGAGTCTCTGGTCAGGTTGAGGTCCTGTTGCTTGATTGGTTTCTTAAGTCAGTTTGTTCGAACAGGCAGAAAAATGCCCTGCTTTACCCAAGATTTTGAGATCCCCCTCCCAGATTAGTTTAATGGGAGGGTGATCTACTTTGAGAATCACAAAAGAGGGGGATGCAGTGTTGAGGCTAGGTTCTGGGTAGAGTTGAGGCCTTTCAACAACCAGTAGCTTTTTCCTGGGGCTGTTTTGTGAAAAAACTCACAGAGCCCAACCTGGAGCCGTTCTCAGGTTTTCTGTTTTTCAATTGATTGTTGAGGCTGCTAGAGGGAGGGGCAGCCTCTGGCTCTGGTTACCCAGTGAGGAAAGCCACTCCAATGGCTGGTGCCTGAGCTGGGTGACTTTTCCCTGGATGGAGCCGAGTCTGGCAGGTCACTTCGCCTGCTAAATGACTCGTTTTATTCCAAAGCCTGGGTTGGAGCTGGCAGCTCCTCTGAGCTTTGTCGGTATCCAAGATGGAGATCACCGGTGCTGGGGTGGGGGAGGGGTGGCCTTCCCTCCTCTGCTCCCTGAGAAGGAGTGAGGATGTCGGGCTTCTACTCACGCCGAGTCTTGGATCCTGGGTCGTCTCTGGTCTGCACACTGCAGGATGAAGTTGTCTGCTCCTTGTCGGTTCTTGCTGGTGTTGAGTAGAATCCGCTCGCCCGCTGCGTCTGGCTCCTTCATCCCGGACTCTCTGTGTGAGCGCTCAGTTATGGCCCCGGCTGGGTTCTCTGCCGCGATCCTGCCACCGCCGTCGTGGTGGCTGCTGGCGAGCGCTCAGATGTGTCTTTTTGCCTTGGCTTCCCCTCTCTTGTCTAAGTCTCTGTCCTGTGATGGCAAACTTGGTGTGATTCTCTGGCTTAGGACTGTTCACTGGAACTCTAAAACTGCTTTCTATGCGAGAGCTTGTTCAGATTCCAGCTTCTCCTCCGCCATCTTCCCGGAACTCCAGTTTGGGCTAATTTTGTCATTATGTTTTGAGAAGTCGTTTCCTATTGAAATGCAACTCATATATAATCCTCAGTTGTGTTTTAAATGCTGTCTTCATTACAGTACATTCCTAGATGCAAATTTGCCAGAACCTGCTGGCAATGAAAGGGAATCCTGATTTAGGGCATGAGGATGAGAAAAAAAAAGACACAAGACAAAGGATGGGATCGGGAGGTCTGCAGCTCAAGACTGCAGCCCTGTTTATTTTTAACTTTCCCTAATATATACTGTTAGAAGTCAAGATGTAGCATAAGGTTATTATAGTCCAGAAAAACAAGGAAAATTTCAGTAAAAACAGAGTGCAATAAAAACAAGACCAGGTCAACTGGTTAAAAGTAAAACAAACTCTGCAGACATAGCAAAGCAATCTTGGGCACCTGGTGTCTTTCAAGTAAGCCAGTTTCTTGTATGAACCTTCAAGCGAGCACAGGGTCAAGATGCCATTTGAGCTTTATTGTCATGATGGCTCATGATTCCCATCCAAATATTTGAAAAAGTAAGTAAGCATCATTCTGTTGGATTCCAAAGAAATGATGAAGGATTACAAAAGCTTAAGCCTGGAGAAATAGTAAAGTTCGTCTAATGTAGGACTTTGGAGACCTTGCTAAATTAGAATTTAGATTTAAAATATATATTTTGGTTTTGTTTGTAATTTCATATTCTATAGGATACTACAAAATTCTTTTTAAGAAGAGGGTTTAATTGACAAATTCACAAATGATTCTGGCATTCTATTTTCCTAGAATATTCTTATAAGAGAGCTATAATTAGAAATTAGTTAATAGATGATTCCAACAGTTCATGTATAAAATGATAATGTGAATAATCCAGACAGAGTTGCCAACAAATGGATGATATTAATTTATAGATTTAGAAAAAGAGAATTTTTTGAGGATTTGTCAAAACATGGTATGAAGAGAATAATTGAGTGGCATCTTCTTTTTTCTACCTATATGTAACACAGGAAGCAATTTCCTTAATTACATGCCTCTGTATACAATGAGAAAAATGCTAGGTTTTGTTTTTTTTTAATTTTTGTTTTTGTTTTATTGGTTTGTCCTAGGGCTTGAACTCTGGGCCTGGACACTGTCTCTGAACCTGTTTACGCTCAAGGCTTGTGCCCTACCACTTCAACTTCAGTGCCACTTGTGTCTGGCTTTTTCTGAGTTTATTGGGAATAAGAATCTAAGGAACCTTCCTGCCTGGGTGGGCTTTGAACCATAATATTCCGATCTTAGCATCCTGAATATCTATGATAGTTAAAAAGTATAAATATAAATAATATTTGCAAGTGTTCTGATTTCAAGAATACCACTGGGGAAAAATGATGCAGCCCACTTTATTTTGGTGTTCTTTCCAGAACAAGGAGGGCATCACATTAGCAGAGGTGTAGTAATTTTTCACAATAGAGATAAGCTATTCATGATGTGAATTAAGAGAATTTTAAGGTGTACCTTACAAGTTGGAAACTGTTGGGTGAGGATGACTTTATGGCATAAATCTTGGAACTGATGGTCATAGAAATAATAGCTTACTCTGATAAACAATTGCTTACTCTTGAAGCATTATTACAGATGCTTCATAGTTTTATCCTCTACCAGAATGTGGCTATTTTTCTGTTGACTTATCAATCTGTAATGCCCCATTGGAAACTGCATCTATTGCAGAAGTACATAACATGCAAACAGATATGGAATGTTCAGAATTTGAAAATGAGTAGTTAGTAGTCATAGGAATTTTGAAGAACACATATATTCTTTCCTCTTAACAACTTATTTACTTTTAAAAGTTATGGGTTTCCTTAGAACTAAACTGTTTTCAGTTTTAATATGAGAAAGTACTAAATTTATTCTTGTATCAAATATTGGCAAGTATATTGTGAAAATATTGTATAATTTGATACATTCAAGTTGACGACCCTCTGATAAAGAAGGGATAATTAATTCAAATTAGGTGCCAAATAGTATTGATTTTTAAAAAGTTACTACATAAAGAATAATATTTACTATACCAATTCAGTGAAATTATATTTTATGCAACTTATTTTTTAAATTTAATTTTATTGTCAAAGTGATATACAGTGGGGTGACAGTAATAGTAAGGTAGTGAATACATAACTTTTCAAACTTGTTACCCCCTTCCTCATTTTTCTCACAATTTTCCTTCACCCCAATACCCCTCACAAGTTGTAGTGTACATTTCCAACATATTGTCTTGTGAGTATTGTTATTGCACTGGTTTGCCCTTTGTCCTTTGTCTCACCATTTTGTTGTTCATCTTCCCTTCCCTAATTAAGGTAAATGCACACACAATACACAGGGTACCAAAATCAAATAGAGCAGGGGGTAAACCATAGTGGAAAACACCAAAAGAAAATAGAAATCACATAGTACATTAAAAACAACAACCGCAAATAAAAATCTGTTTCCATATTTTGGAGTTCATTTTGCTCAGCATCAGCTTATATGGTTATATATACACATAACAAAGCCACTGGAAAATAATAGTTGCATGGACACTATATCGTGAAAACAACATGTTAACTGTTTTTGATGATAAAGGTGGAATTAGGATTGGTAAATTCGTGATTCTAATAAATGAGTTTTAAAATTATGACAGGTAAATTTTAAATGTTCAAACTTTTTAACAACTTAGCCTATTAAGAAAATTTAAAATTACCTGGGAAAATAGGCTTTCATGCAAAGAAATCCATGGAGACTTAGTGGAGAGGGAGCTATGTGGGTGAAAAGGGCTTATTTTCACACTAAACAAACAAGCCTCAGAAACCTTGCTGTAAATCCTGTAGGTTCCCTTGAGAATTGTCCTTACCCAGGAAATATACTCTCACTGTGTGAAACAAAGTTGTAGTGGAATTTAAATTCAAAGTTCTTTGAAAAATAAGACATCAAAATTTGTGAATTGACCTTTAGTTACCAAACAGTAATTCTCTGGAAAAGATAGTTTGGGTCAAAATATTTAGGGAGGAAGTGCCCTCCACAATGAAAGAAGGTATTGGGTTTACACTTTACTGTTTGTAAAACTTTCCACAATGTCTTTGCACATGAAGCACTGAAACACAGAAAAAAAATCTGATTGGATACTTCAAACCAATGATTTCACATTTCTAAGTGGCTCACAAAAAATAATATCCTTATTAACATGAGATAGTGAAGACTTCTCTTATTACATAAATCAAAATGCTTTGGGATCAGAAAAGAATTGAGCAAAGGGAAAAGGTAAGAAAACAGTGTTCTTAGAAGCCTTAGCTAAGTATATTGGTTTCAGCAGTGGAGGGAGGCCAAAATTTTTTGATACAGATTGTCTTAATAGTTTTTCTACCTAAAGTGATTTTACAGAACCTATTTGGCTCAGTACAATGAAGAACAGATTGAATGAAGACATGAAAATAAATTCCACATCCAAATAAGGCAACTTAAAACAGTTTTAAAAAAGAGAAACCATGAATAATTAGCAGTAGGAGAGGCTTTATAGTCCTTCAGCTTCACTAGACTTGAAGCCAAGAAGCTGTGATTAATTGGAAATCAGGCAAGAGCTAAGAGGAGGACATAGAAGTAGGACATAGAAGCATTGTCCCTTGTAACAGACACTGTCATCCAAGATATGGGTGATTTAACTCTATTCTCCTTCATATATCTAGTTGAGCAAATGCAAGACCAAGAGAAAAATAATCTATTGAAATAATTTTGCAAAGAATAACTTCACTGTTCCTTATACGGTATCTAAGGGCATCTTAAGAGAGAAGATAAAAGTGGAATATTCTTTGGTTTCCTCTAAGCATATTGTTAGCAAAATATATCTTTGAGGTTAGAAGTGATTGAACCAAAAAGTGGTGGAGTACTTATTTTTGTGGGCACTTTAGACACAAGAATACTTTCAAGGTAAAAGAAAAAAGAAAAAAGTATAGTCAAATATTTGTGATCACAGTTTCTTGGACTGGTGTTTTGGAGACAAACTTTTACATTAGAGTTTGTCCTCATTAACATAGATGTTAGGTTTTCATGGCAACCAAATTCTAGGAGGAAGTTTAATGGACTCACTTGGACAAGTAAACAGCATAATAGAAAAAAGGCAAATAATATTTAGTGAATTACTTTGAGCAATTACTTTGCCAGTACAAAGAAAGAAAAAATAATTCAAAATCAATTGACTTAAAAGTATGAAGAAAGAGTAGTGAAGAGAGATGAGAGAAAACATAGAGGATTGTTTTCTCTCCAGTGGAGCAATGGGTTCTTGATCTTGTTTCTTCCATTCTATCTTCACAACCTATCAAGCGTGGCTCAGGACTGGAGTATCCAATTCAGACAAAGAGAACTCGCAGAAGAAAGATAATATTTGCAGCAGATGTCGGTGATTTATAACCTTAGACAATCTATTTAAATCTGTTCAAAATTCTCCTCTACCCCAAACTGCCCTCTTTGAGCAGCTTTGTTTGCTTTTCCCAAGACTGCCCTTCATTAACTGCTTAAAATTTTGAGAGGTCATATCCATATTCTCTAGAGATTGCTGTTTGGTTGTGATTTTGTGTGTTTTTGTTTTTTTGTTGTGTTTTTAACTGAATTACAAAAGGTTTTGCAAGTGTGTTACAATTAAATATGTCCATCTAATTGTCCAATAGTCCTGGATCAGAGTCACTCCTTCTATCATTCTCAACCAACCCCTTCTCCAAGATTTATTTCAGATTTACCACTTCCTTTATCACATGTATACATTGAGTATTCTAGCTGTACTTGCCCCTTGTTCCATTTTTTCATTCATTCTATGTCTATACTATTATTCCTCTATGGTTTCAGCTTCCTGATAGTCATTCTGTTAAACTGTCTGTTAATACTTTGAAAGGTTTATATACTTGAACTGATGTCAGCTTATGTTTCCATAATTCATTCATCTGCAATAACAATTTGCAAGACTGGAGACATGAAGCACCTAGACATGATTTTATTCTCATCCATTTGGAAGATTAATCTTTAGTCAACAAGAAAATTTAAAAATGCTTTATAATGTATTCCTAACTACCAATTTTTATAAATGACTTTGTACAATGGTGTGTGATTATTTTATTTTAAATGGTATAATACTTTCTACTACCTATAAGTTTTGGAAAAAGAAGAAAGCTAAAATTCACTACTATAGAGGAACATGATAGAAATAGAAGACAGATTTTATGTTTGTCACATCTCTGAGTACCCATATTCAAGACTTAAAGTCATATTTCTTACTACATTAGACAGATAGGAAAAACATAAAACAACATATGATAAGGCAAATGTTTGTGACTTTTTAAAATGTACCTTATTAAGTGATGAAATTTACTTTATTAGCTAACGTTTGGGTTTGATCTCTTTAACACATTTCTGGGAAGCACCTGCTGAACAACACAAATTGTGGATGGTACTATTTCTACACTTTAATGAATGGTTGAACCTGTTTGGCATTAGTGCTGGGTAAACAAATCAACTCTATTGTAACTTGCTCCTATACTTGAAAAACTTGTAATTTCACTAAGTATCATCTACTTGTCAAATGTTATTTTGGCGAGTGTGATTTTAAAAAGTTTATTTGAAAAGGAATACACTTTCAGGAGATTAAATGTAGGTTATCATTGGTTTGAGAATGACAACATTTTTATACCACAGAACCAAGTTTTACTGAAGTACCAGTGTTTTGAAGCACTAAGGATCTTCTCAATTAATGTTTTCTGAATTACATTTGACCTCTAAGTCAAGTTTTCCTGGCCTTGGTAGACCAATTATGGATCTATCCTTCCAGAAACTATTTTTTGGCCCACTTATGCTGGACTGAAGTCTTTCATTAATCATTAGGGGAGGAGTATTAAAAATAATCTTGTGACACTTTGTGCTCTTGTTCAATCATATGGGTGGGTCCTCTGTAAATTGAAAGTCTGAATTACAGCACTTTCTCTCAGATTTTGTGATCTCACCCTTCATTGTAACTTGCCTTGCATTTCACAAATGCTTACTGCTAATTCTTGTGTCTCAAGGAATTGGGGTCCTGAAATATTATAGGAAATTGCTTTCTGTTGGCGTGTTGTATGGGCCTACGTGAGAAGTCTTGCCCCTGTTATCTGATGATGTGGGTAACTGGCACCTGGGATCCTAGGACCCATGGGTCCTGCAGAAGAATAATATCTTTTAGAGATCATATCAGCAAAATTTCGGTATAATGAGTAGGAATGCTTCAGAAATATGGAGAAAAACAGTTTGGGACCAGCGAATTAAAACAATAAACAGAGCAGCAGAGTAAAATCCCTTATAGATTAGAGTAAAACAACATTTTTTTTTTTTACCATGTGAATTCAGAAGACCAAGAATACTTAGAAGGTATCACAAGTTTATACCTAAAACATTGCATTGATACTTTTTATATTCTAATATATATTTTAAAGCTAATTATTTATATTCCAATTCTATTTATTGGAATAAATAAATATAAATTTGTCAAATTATCAATTAATTCTAGTAAGTTTCACTGTGTGAAATATAAAATCAGCACACATAAATATAAAATATATAACTATAATATAATAAAAAGGGCACATGTTTTGCATTGTTCTGTTGTGGTTAGGGTATCAAAGGCAACTCTGTTTTAAAGTATTATTCCATTATCTCTACCTCAGTGTTTAGTAGAGTTAGACCTCCAGCTTTACCATTTGTAGATTTACAGCCTGGAGGCAAGAGCAAACACTGTGATTAAAACATTACCAATTTAAGGCCTAATAACGAGGAGAAACATATGGAATTCTCCTGGAGCTATGGAAAAAATTTGGTGACAGAAAGGCAATAGTGTTCTTGCCTGGTTGGAAGGTAGACAGGCCAGGACATTAGGTAACCATGCATATGGACAATTTTTTCACCTTCTTGGCTTTAGCTACTTTTGAAATGGTAGGTATAATAAAAAACCTTCTAGTATGAACAGTTCTGTCTGAACTGCTCATCTCTCTATGATCCCTTGTAACTAAGATTAGTTTTGTTCCAGTAAGACAATCTATGCTGTCAGGGTAAGATATTCTGTTTGGTCTGTTCCTACATGGAAGAAGGGTAAAGGGTCAGGTAGACATTTGTGCCAGTAAGATCTCATTTGGGAAAATTTAAGCTGCAGATGTTTAGAAGTAGCTCTTAAGCAAGGCTTACTTTGAATCCATTAGCTCCACAAAGCTAACTCAGTTGGATAAATAAGTACTTGAAAAAGCCATCACCTTTGGACTAGCTATAAGTGCTTCAAATTATGATCAAATCTAAAATGAAATAGACAAAATAGTTATTGACAAAAATTGCAAATGTGAGCAATCGACCGAACAATATAATTTTTTTCCACTATACACAAAATTTTAGGGAAATGAGATCAATAGCATTGTTAGGAACAACAAGGTATCCTTGTTACAAATAGGCACCTAAGGATATAAGCCTGTATAAAGATTCATCATTAACTACTTAAATTTAGAGGATACTACATGCTTCAGTAGCATGTATACCCAAATTACAACAGTAGAGAGATTAACATGGCACTTGCACATAGATGATATGAAAATTTGTGAAGTATTCCATATTTTTCATTCTTCAGATGCAAGAAATGAAAAGAAGTTATTAAAAAGCTGATTACAAAAATACAAGTGTAACAATACACGTAATTCATAGAATTAAAAGTTAGTTTGTGCTGGGAAAGTGGCTCAGTGGTAGAGCACTTGCCTTGCGTGCATGAGGCCCTGGGTTCAATTCCTCAGCACCACATAAGCAAAAAGAAAAAAGCCAGAAGTGGCACTGTGGCTCAAGTGGTAGAGTGCTAGCCTTGAGCTGAAGAGCTAAGGGACAGTGCCCAGGCCCAGAGTTCAAGCCCCACGACCGGACCCCCCCAAAAAAGTTAGTTTGACATCAGTATATTAAATCTTCACCTTAGAAAGGCCTTTACATAGCATAACCTTTACAAAACTTTTGAAATTAGACATTGTCATTTTATCCCAAAGAAATAAAATACCATAAGGACCTAAGGAAAAAAGGAATCTTAAATTGTTTCTACATGGAATGCAATCTGAAAAGACACATTTATTAATGAACCTATATATTATAAAACAATGTAGAAGTGTCATATTTAGTAGAGAACAAAATAGATTATGGACATTATACAAACATAGAATATAGAATGTTTTAAAATATACTTTTTTCAGACAAGCACCAGAAATATTTTTAGTTTCTGTACTACTCATTTCAACAGATAAGTTAAAATTATTTCTGATTAAAAATCACACACTCTGCAGAAATCATTATAGATGTATACAAACAACTCTTGAATACATTTTGACATCAAAGTCAGGCAATTCAGTTGGAAGAATACCATGGAACCCATGAATTTTTAAAGTAAGATATTGCTGTTACTTCGTATTGTGAAAATATTTTGTATGGACACAAAGGATGGACTGGCATTTTTGAAATTTAAGACACTTAACCGAACCATTATGACTTAGGAAAACAATTTGTACAGGCTTCCACAACTTCAAAGAAGTAATGATACATACTTATCCTTTTGGCAATATCAAATGCAGTTTCTTCCAAGTTGTTCTTCAGACCTGGTTTGATATAATGGTTCAACAGAAGGAGATCCAGCGTATCTTTGCTATCTCTATTCCCAGCAGCAAGGGGGTCATGAGGCCTTTTGTTTGGGAATTGGTATCTGCATCATGATGAAGTAACAAAGAAGCCACTCTGGTATTATTCCACTTATAAGCACTGTGCAGGGGTGTCCAGCTATCCACAGTTATTGCATGAATATCTGCTTCTTGAGGCACCAACTCATGGACAATGTCTAAGTGTCCTCTGTAGGCTTTCTGATGAAAAGGGGTATACTCATCGTCATCCCTACTATTCACATGAGTGGCCTTTTTGTAAAGTAGTCTCCCCACTGTAGTAAGCCAATTATTTTCGGCAGCCCAAAGAAGAAATTTGGTGGATCCTTCTCCATTTTTTTTCTTGCAATTGATACCATTCCTCACATTTTTATCTTGTTCCTCCTCTTCATCAGAATTGCCTAACCAGAGACTTTGAGTAACAGTGGGAATGAGGTGTCCATGTGTTTCCCCAATAGTTCACGTCGGTTGAACTGGTCAGAAAAATCTGGTAAATTTTCTACATCTGTTTTTTCACCATGATCTATTTTCTCTTTTTCCATATTTACTATTCTAAATTATTCTAACTGGAGAGCAGGGAATTGATGGAGAGCAAAGGAAAGATGTTTTTCTGTATTCAAAGGTACAGACTGAAAAGGAGGACCAGTGGTGTCTTCGTATGCAGCTTATTCTAGGAATGAGAAAATGAAATAATGCCTTATATATAAATGATTTGGGAAATGGCAGAGCAGAAAGTGAAATGATGCAACCAAAAATATAAAAGCAAAATAAATTAGGATAATTATGGAGCAATCATATTATCTATGAGAACGATGAAAGAGAGAGAGGAAGAGAGAGACAGAGAGATGTGCAATGACCTAGGTAGCCACAAAATGCATGGCTCTGATCAATTTATAGAGCAAACAATTTTTTTTAAAAAGACGGAAATATAATTTATGTATTTACTTGAGATTAGTAAATACATTTTAGCAGCCTACATAAAGAGACACAGCTTTGACCAAATTACAGATAAGAATCTAAATCCTTGATAATTCTAGTAACAGATCTGACTGAAATCAGTTGAATCACACTTTTCCTGTGCAATGAAGAAATAGGTCCAGGCTAGGAAAGCAGCTAGAGATGGCAGGCCGATTGTATCTGTGGCAAACCTTTGTGGAAAATGGTATTGAGGATAACTTACTGGTGATCCACTTGCACTGCAAGCATGATTCTGAACTATTGCTTGCTGATTCTGCACTATTGCTTTGATCATTATATTCTCCAAGAAGAAAAAGTGAGATTTAATTGATAGCAAAGGACTACTAATACATTTTGACTTCTCATTAAACACCTTCAATCATCAAAATCAAATGAAGACAATAGGCAGGTCTACTTTTTTAGATGAAAGCAAGTGCCTTTAAATCTTTATGTCCAAAAAAGAACTTTACAACTTTGGCTGGGGAATGGGGGGTAGAGGGGGTGGGGAGGGGGAGATGGGAAGGGATAGGAAGGGGAAACAAAGGAGGAGGCAACAATTCTTGATAAGAAATGTACTCATTACCTTGCCCATGTAATTGTAACCCCTGTGTACTGTATTTTCAACAACAAGAAGGAATTTAAGTAGTCATACAAAGGACTTCTATTTTACTACTGCATTATACATTTTATAACAATAAATAATGGATCTATTAGAAAACTCTTAAAGTTCATATGCTCAATAGTAAGTTGTCTTATACTATATCATGGTGTTTTTTGTGTATGGTCTTAAGAAGAAATTTAAATTACTAACTTGAATTTCTGACAGGATAATATCACCACTGTACATCTTGCTTCTATACTCTCAGCTTTAAGTTACTATCTAAGTATGTGATTAGATAAGTATAGAGGGAAAAGTAGAAGCCACACTGGTGGCTCAGGTCTTTAATCTTAGCTAATCAGAAAGATGAAATCTGAGGATTGTGGTTTGAAACCAGACCAAGCAAAAAAAGTCCATTAGATTCTGATTTGAAAATAACTAGCAAAAGCTAGAAATGGAGCTCTGGTACAAGCAGTAAAATGCTAGCCTTGAGAAAACTAAAACAAAAAAAAAAACAAATTCAGGGACAGAGCCAGACCCTGAGTTCAAGCCCTAGTATTAGCACCAAGTAAATGAATTATTAGTTAATTAATTAATTAAAAATAAATTAAGTGGTCACATGTGGAGAGACAGGTAAAATATAACACCCTTGGTGAATGGATTATGTATTACTTTGTAATAAGGCAAATTATCATTTTACTAATCACTGATATTTTACTTGAACTTTTTGTACAATAAACCCTGAATTTAGCTTGCATGTATATGTGTGTGTACATGTGTGTATGTGTATATGTGTGTGTGTGCTGTTGCAATGTTGCTTGCCAATATGGACAGGTGAGGCTGAAAAGAGCTAACTGTGTTGCAATGTTTTTATTTATAAGTGTTCTGTCATGTCATTTCAAATAATAACATCATCATAATCAAAGCACTTAAAACATTAAGTCAGATAAAAGAGACCACTTTCAGCTCTTATTATTTGTTAGGTAAGAAGATACAGACATAATTAGGTAGTAAGTTATTGCTCTAAGATGACTGTCAGTATTGGTTATACTTTTAAGATGTACTCATGGAGTGAGTTTGACTGACTTGACCAAATAGGTATTACTCTCTGGTTATGCCTGTGAAACACAAGGTGGATAATCTCTTTCTGGATTTCTGTTGAAAATAACTTTCTTTGTAAGATCATATCTATTCTCACTAAGAGATAATCAACCCCATATTTATTACGTTTGAATATTCCATGATATTGACTCAAAGTCAGTATTGTGGATATGCTTGTTAGATATTCAAAAACTAATAAAAACATGTGTCATCTACAGATTGTGGATGTATTTCAAGTTGTTTTGTACATGCAAAGGTGATCTCCACTAATGGCTCTTTTGTGGGAGCAACTATAGCAACTTTAACAAATAAGGCTTTTCAAATATCTTTTCCAATATAAATAACATCCCAGAGCGAGTCTTGCAATTTCTGAAAATCCTTAGAATATTTTAGTATTATTTAAGTTCATTGACTATAGAGCTAAAGACATTTCTGAAATAAATATTGTTAAGATCTGAAAATATAAGTGGGTACATAGGCTTTTTATGCATCATTTTATGAAAATCCAGTTTTATGAAACTAAATGAAATAGAATAAAAGAATGTAAGTGAATTTAGTAAGCTAATTATTAGTATAACTTTGTTTTCTATTAACACAGTCCTTTGTAGATGATGCAGTTAAATTATTTCCCTTGTGTCTCTGTACTTGTTATTTTTAGAATCTTTGTAGTTATGGGTACGTTTGTAGTATAAATAAAGGTCTTTTAAAGTGATTAGGATTAATCTTGTGTTTTGTGTCCTGCTCCCAAGAAAATGAGTTATTTTCAAGTGTTAATAGTTTATAATTGAATCTTAAATATCATAAGAAATTTAAAAAAATGCAGTAGTATTGATGTCTTTTTAAACCAATCATATTCACAAGTTGGAGAGTCTTTAATTTATGCTTAGGGCTTGGTGTCTATGATTTTTAAGCTCTCGTTCCTAACATTAATGATAGGTCAGACTGCATTTTTGGGTATATGAAAGGTAAAATATTTATCTGGGATCAAAGGTGATTTTTATATCAGTCTTGCTTTAATAACATTTTTTTTTATTTTTTTTTTAGTCCGGTCGTGGGGCCTGAACTCTGGGCCTGGGCGCTATCCCTCAGCTCTTCAGCTCAAGGCTAGCGCTCTACCACTTGAGCCACAGCACCACTTCTGGCTTTTTTCTTTTTGCTTATGTGGTGCTGAGAAATCGAACCCAGGGCCTTATGCATGCAAGGCAAGCGCGCTCTACCACTGAGCCACCTTCCCAGCCCCTTAATAACATTTTAAAATAGTACATTTCTCTCAAAATTTTGGGTATAAAAAGCAATCAAAATATTTCTAATGGTAACCAACTTAAGTGAGCTACAATGTGGAAATGATTGGTCCATAAGACCTGCAGTCTGTTTCCATCAGGAATTGTGCAGGTCATTCTTTCAGTAATACTGTGTTAAACAGAGATGGGGTCCCCGGGCAGTGCAGTGTTGAGTCATGGGACAGAATATGATTTCTACTATTTTGAGCTAGAAATCAAGAATGTGATAGTTTAGCAGTTCCTTTCACCAGGGAGGAATAAATTGATTATGAACTTGGTGTTTTCATATTACAGTTACCTATTCTCTAACAAAGATAAAGTGAAATATTATTAGAGTCTACACAATAATTCTGGGAAATTTTCCTAGAATTAGTAGACTAAGTGCTGGTATTTTAGTCATAAAATGGAATGACGTTATTTGATACAGTGGGAGATGGGCCGCAGGCTAACACTTACCATGTGTGCAATGTTGTAGTAGTAATTCCAACTCTGAAAATCTCAATATCATCATCTGAGAATTAAAAATGGAAGTAGTTCCACTTTATGGGATTATTGTGAGGATTAAATTAGACACCATAGGTAAAGTACATGGAAAAAAATCAATCATCATTTGATACATTCTACCTGTTATTTTATCATGTGATGAATTCTAACATTTTTGTTGTGATTTTTATATTGTGTCTCTTTATGATGTTCAATGTGATGTATTAATATTCATTGCATTGGTCACTTTTCTGTCATTATAAGGAAAATACCTGCACAGAAAATTTCTGAGGAGGAAACTATTATATTGACTCATGGTTTAAGAGAACGCAGTTTAAGATCAGATGTCCCCATTGTTTTTAATTATATTTTTTATTATCTTAAATAGTTGTACAAAGGAATTTCCATTCAACTAATCAGATTATAAGTACAATGGATCTTTACATAACTTTCCCACACCCTTCCAACCTTATCCCACTTTCATTTTTCTAGTTTCATACTATCTGCATTGAATATTATGCCTTCACTCTCTTCCTCCATAACTTTCCTTATTCCTTCCCTTTGAATTCCCCTCACATCTTCCAAGTGATAGTTTCCTGGTATCATTTTGTTGGATTAAAAGTTCAATTTTATAAGAAATTACACCTTTGAAATACTCCTCTGCAAATAGCACGCTTTGATTAATACTGTTGTGTAAAATTGCATAAAGTTTTCGCTTCCAAATTTTTTATACGACAGATCATGGGTCCTTTGTGTGTATGGTTCTGACTTAGTTTACTTAGTATTTTTAGATCAACCCATTTCTTTGCAAATAATGTAACAGTCTTCATAATGGATGGGTGCAATCCAATTGTGTATATGTGCCACACTTTCTCCAACCATCCCTCCACCAAAAGGCATCTAGGCTATTTCCAAAACTTGGCTATGGTGAATAGTGCAGCAGTCAACATGGTTGTGAAAGTGATTTTACTGTAACCTTTTGGAAGAATTCATCACTATCTTTCTGAGAGCAATCCTCTAGCCAATTTTCTAGAATAAGCACATCCCCACCTTCATCTCCATCACAACTTTTTGCAATTCCTCAAAAACACACTACTCCCTACAGGTCTCAATAAGCTAAAACCACACTGTGCCCATATTTTTTCAATACACTTTTTCATAATTGTCCACGTAATTTAGTGAGAACCTTCTATGTACTTTCCTAATGTGGGGATGAGGGACATGACAATAGGGTAAAAGTAAAAAAGATGCAATTAAATTAGCTATTATCATGTTTAAAATCATTTTCACCTCTAACTCATAGCCTCACTTATTATTATTTTAATCTTTATTTGATTACTTCATCTATCCCCTAAGTTATAACAGGTGAGTTAAATACAAAGGCAAAGTGTGGTTTGATTTTGACACTCATGTGTAAGTATGCACGATATGGGCAAATAGATGGATTGGAATTAATAGCCATTATCCATTTTGTTAAATGGTTTTCTCAAATTGATTCTCACAATTCATATTTCATTCAACAACAAGAAACATGTGACAATTCCCTTTTTTTTGCTCCTAATTAACTTTTTTTCCATTTTATTTTATAACGAAGGATGATTTCATAAATCTACTGTAGATACAAAAATATGTTAAAATATTTCTATCCAAATATATTACACAGGTTATAATGATAATTTATAACTTCTGTAACTCTACAATTTACTAAATTATTAAAAACATCAACAGTTCATGCTTGGAATCCTGGTTACTCAGGAGACTGAGATCTGACGAACATGATTTGAAGCTTTCCTGGGCAAGAAAGCCCATGAGCCTCTTATCTCCAAATAACCAACAGAATTTTAGAATTGGAACTGTGGCTCAAAGTAGTAGAGTGGTAGCCTTGAGAGAAAAAGCTCAGAGACATCACCCAGGCTCTTAGTTCAAGAACTACAATCTACCCGAAAACATCTATTTAATTTACACCTATGTAAGTAGAGTATTTCCATCACCCAAATGCACATCCATGCTCTTTTGCAAGGTAATTCTGTTATGTCTGGTCTGGAGTACCACATAACATTGTCACTTAAGTAGAAAGCATTGCAACATGGGTTCAATCTATCTCTCTCATGGATTTTTCTCCACTCAAATACTTAAATATTACAATTATTTCAATTATTTAAAGTCATAGTTTTTTCTTTAATACCCATAATATTAGAGTTTGAATTAGGTGTCTTGTGTCTCCTAAATGGGTGTTCTTACCACTTTGTCATTCCCCCAGCCCTAAATTATCCTGATTATTTTTCAGATAGAATCTTTCTTCCTAATTGTGTGTGATCTTGGGCTCAATCTGTCTGAGACTGCCGGCAACAAAGGGGAATCCTGAATTAGGAGGCTAGGATGAGGGGAAAAAAGACATAAGACAAAGAATAGGGTCCGGAGCTCAAGACTGAAGCACTGTTTATTTTTAACTTTCCCTAACATATACTGTTAGAATTCAAGAGGTAACATAAGGTTACAATAGTCCAGAAAAACAAGGACAATTTCAGTAAAAACAGAGTGCAGTAAAAACAAGACAAGGTCAACTGGTCAAAAGTAAAACAAACTCTGCAGATACAGCAAAGCCATCCAGGGCACTTGGTGTTATAAAAATAAGCCAGTTTCTTGAATGTGCCTTCAAGTGAGAACAGGGGTCAAAATTCTGGTAGACGGCAGTCCGCCAGGGGTTCCGGGTTCATATCTCATTGTAAATCCTCAGTGGTTTCTTATACACGCCTGAAGTTTGGCAATGTTACTCAGTTTGACTCACTACACAATTGTGCCTGCAAAGCTCTGCAGTGCTTGCAAGCAGTCAGAAGTGGCAGCCATTTGTCCTTGTCCACCTAGGGAAGCTGCCAGCTGACTGGGAACATCTGCTTCGTGTTCTTCCCACATGAGAGTCACTCATTAGAGCTTTTACGATTACACTCTCTTCACACTGAGGAGTAAATTGAACCTCTATAACACTGTGTTGAAGTTTTGAGAAGCAGACCTCAGTTGTTTGGACTCGACCACTGTCCATCCATGACTATGTATGGCACTGGATATATCAGGCTCTAATTAGTCCACCATTGTGTTCAGCCGAATGACCTCTACTGGGACCGTTGAGAATGAGGTTCTGAGTTATTGCAACATAAGAGCATTTCAGTACTCTCAAGGATTCTTAGGAAGAATTGCAGAATCTTGCTGCCAAGAGGCCTCTAGGTGTTCCGGCTTAACATCTCCCTGTAAATCCTCCTTGTTTTCTTCTACACCCATGAAGTTTGGCAAGGTTACCCAGTTTGCACTGGTGCACAATTGCGCCTGCAGAGCTCTGCGGTGGATGCAAGCATTCAGACGAGGCAGCCAGATATGCTTGTCCTCATAGGACATTGCCAAGTGACTGTGAATATCTGCTTCTGGTTCTTCTCTCCTGAGTGCTACTGATTACAGCTTTTACGGCTACACTCGACTCAACCTGAGGAGTAAGTTGAACCTCTATTTATGGCACTCTGATAAAGTTTTGAGAACCAGACCTCAGTTGTTTGGGACCCAACCACCGTCCATCCATTGCTATGGATGGTACTGGATACATCAGGCTCTAAGTAGTCCACGATTGTGTTCAGCCGAATGACTTCTGCCGGGAACATGCAGAATCAGGTTCTGAGTTATTGCAACAGAACGGCGTTTCATTACTTTCAAGTCTTCTTAGGACGAATACTAGATTCTGGCAGACCACAGTCCGTAAGGTGTTCTGGGTAAATCCTTGTAAATCCTGGTTCTCCTTGTAAATCCTCAGTGGTTTCTTCTCCATGCCTGAAGTTTGGCAATGTTACTCAGTTTGCCTCACTGTACAATTGTGCCTGAAGAGCTCTGCAGTGGTTATAAGCACTCAGAAGTTGCAGCCATTTGTGCTTGTCCCCCTAGGATGCTGCCAGCTGACTGGGAATATCTGCTTACCATTCTTTCCACCTACATGTTACTGATTAGAGCTTTTACGACTACACTCTCCTCACCCTGAGGAGTAAGTTGAACCTCTACTTATGACACTGTGTTGAAGTTTTGAGAAGCAGAACTCAGTTGTTTGGGACGCAAACACCGTCCATCCATGACTATGGATGGCACTGGATATAACAGGCTCTAATTAGTCCAAGGATGGGTTCAGCAGAATGACCTCTGCGGAGAACACTCAGAATAAGATTGGAGTTATTGCAACATAAGGGCGTTTCACTACTTTCAAGGCTTCTTAGGAAGAATTCCAGAATCTTGCTGCCGGCGGACCTCCAAGTGTTCCAGGTTAACATCTCCTTGTAAATCCTGTTTGGTTTCTTCTACACCCGTGAAGTTTGGCAAGGTTACGCAGTTTGCATTGCTGCACAATTGTGCCTGCAGAGCTCTGTCATGGATGCATACATTCAGACGAGGCAGCCAGATATGCTTGTCCCCATAGGACACTGCCAGCTGACTGGAAATATCTACTTCCCGTTCTTCTCACCTGAGTGCTACTGATTACAGCTTTGACGGCTACACTGTACTCAACCTGAGGAGTAAGTTGAACCTCTACTTATGGCACTCTGATAAAGTTTTGAGAACCAAACCTCAGTTGTTTCGGCCGCGACCAACATCCATCCATTGCTATTGATGGCACTGGATATATCAGGCTCTAAGTAGTCCACGGTTGTGTTCACCAGAATCACCTCTGCCGGGAATATGCAGAACCAGGTTCTGAGTTATTGCAACAGAACAGTGTTTCACTACTTTCAAGTCTTCTTAGGAGGAAGGCCAGATTCTGGTAGCCAGCAGGCCACCAGGTGTCCCGGGTTCATATCTCCTTGTAAATCCTCAGTTGTTTCTTCTACATGCCTGAAGTTTGGCAGGGTTACTCAGTTTGCATTACTGCACAATTGCACCTGCAGAGCTCTGAAGTGGTTGCAAGCACTCAGAAATGGCAGCCATTTGTGCTTGTCAACCTTGGATGCTGCCAGCTGACTGTATCTGATTAGAGCTTTTATGACTACACTCTCTTCACCATGAGTAGTAATTTGAACCTCTACTTATGATACTGTGTTAAAGTTTTGAGAAGCAGACCTCTGTTGTTTGGGACGCGACCACTATCCATCCATGACTATGGACAGCACTGGATATATCAGGCTCTAATTAGTTCACGGTTGTGTTAAGCCAAATGACCTCTGCAGGGAAGACTCACAATGACGTTCTGAGTTATTGCAACATGAGAGGGTTTCACTACTTTCAAGGCTTCTTAGGAAGAATTCCAGAATCTTGCTGCCAGCAGGCCTCCAGTTTTTCTGGGTTCATATTTCCTTGTAAATCCTCCGTGGTTTCTTCTACACTCCTGAATTTTGGCAAGGTTACTCAGCTTACATTACTGCACAATTGCGCCTGCAGAGCTCTGCAGTGGTTGCAAGCACTCAGAAGTGGAAGCCATTTGTGCTTGTCCCCTGGGATGCTGCCAGCTGACTGGGATTATCTGCTTCCTATTCTTCCCACCTGAGTGTTACTGATTAGAGCCTTTACAACTACACTCTCTTCACCCTGAGGAGTAACTTGAACCTCTACTTATGGCACTCTGTTAAGGTTTTGAGAATCAGAACTCAGTTGTTTGGGACGCAACCGACATCCATCCATTGCTAGGGATGGTACTGGATATATCAGGCTCTAAGTAGTCCACGGTTGTGTTCAGCTGAATCACCTGTGCCAGGAATATGCAGAATCTGGTTCTGATTTATTGCAACACAACAGTGTTTCACTACTTTCAAGTCTTCTTAGAAAGAATTCCAGATTCTGGCAACCAGCACTCTGGAGGTGTTCCGGGATCATATCTCCTTGTAACTTTTCAGTGGTTTCTTCTACACGACTGAAGTTTGGCAATGTTCCTCAGTTTGCATTCCTGCACATTTGTGCCTGCAGAGCTCTGTAGTGATTGCAAACAATCTTAAGTGGCAGCCAGTTGTACTTGTCTCCCTAGGATGTTGCCAGCTGACTGGGAATTTCTGCTTCCCTTTCTTCCCAATTGAGTGTTACTGATTAGAGCTTTTACAACTTCACTCTCTTCACCCTGAGGAGTAAGTTGAAACTCTACTTATGACTCTGTCCATCCATGACTATGGAAGGCACTCGATATATCAGGCTCTAATTAGTCCACTGTTGTGTTCAGCTGAATGACTTCTACAGGGAACACTCAGAATAAGGTTCTGAGTTATTGCAACGTACATGCATTTCAATACTTTCAAGGCTTCTTAGGAACAATCCCAGAAACTTGTTGCCGGCAGGCCTCCAGGTGTTCCGGGTTAACATGTCCTTTTAAATCCTCTGTGTTTTCTTCTACACCAGTAAATTTGGGAAGGTTATGCAGTTTGCATTGCTGCACAATTGTGCCTGCAGAGCTCTGCCGAGGTTGCAAACATTCAGACGAGGCAGCCAGATATGCTTGTCCCCTAAGGACCCTGCCAGGTGACTTGGAATATCTGCTTCCCCTTCTTCTCACCTGAGTGCTACTGATTACAGCTTTAACGGCTACACTCCACTCAACCTGAGGAGTAAGCTGAACCTCTACTTATGACACTCTGTTGAAGTTTTGAGAACCACCACTCTGTTCTGTTGCAATAACTCAGAACCTGATTCTGCATGTTCCCAGCTGAGGTCATTTGGCTGAACACAACCATGGAGTACTTAGTGCCTGATATATCCAGTGCCATCCTTAGCAATGGATAGACTTTGGTCGTGTCCCAAACACCTGAGTTCTGGTTCTCAGAACTTCAACAGAGTGCCATAAGTAGAGGTTCAACTTACTCCTCAGGTTGAGTAGAGTGTAGCCATAAAAGCTGTAATCAGTAGCACTCAGGTGAGAAGAACAGGAAGCAGACATTCCCAGTCAGCTGGCAGTGTCCTACAGGGATAAGCATTTCGGGATGCCACGTCTGAATATTTGCAACTGAGGCAGAGCTCTGCAGGTGCCATTGTATAGTAATGCAAACTGAGTAACATTGCCAAACTTCACGGGTGTAGAAGAAACCACGCAGAATTTACAAGGAGATGTTAACCTGGAACACCTGGAGGCCTTCTGGCAGCAAGATTGTGGAATTCTTCCTAAAAAGCCTTGAAAGTAGTGAATTGCTCTTCTGCTGCAATATCTCAGAACCTCATTCTCAGTGTTGCCGGCAGAGGTCATTCGGCTGAACACAACCTTGGACTACTTAGAGCTTGATATATTCAGTGCCATCCATAGCAATGGATGGATGTTGGTACTTTGCAAAAGAACTGAGGTCTGGTTCTCAAAACTTTAACAGACTGCCATAAGTAGAGTTACAACTTACTCCTCAGGTTGACTAGAGTGTAGCCGTCAAAGCTGTAATCAGTAGCACTCAGGTGAGAAGAAAGGGAAGCAGATATTTCCAGTCAGCTGGCAGTGTCCTACTGGGACAAACATACCTGGATGCCAGGTCTGAATGTTTGCAACCGTGGCAGAGCTCTGCAGGTGCCATTGTATAGTAATGCAAACTGAGTAACATTGCCAAAATTCATGGGTGCAGAAGAATCCACGAAGGATTTACAAGGAGATGTTAACCAGGAACCCCTGTAGGCCTTCTGGCAGCAAGATTCTGGAATTCTGCCTAAGAAGCCTTGAAAGTAGTGAAATGCTCTTCTGTTGTAATATCTCAGAACCTCATTCTGAGTGTTCACAGCTGAGGTAATTTGGCTGAACACAACCATGGACTACTTAGAGCCTGATATATCCAGGGTCATCTCTAGCAATGGATGTACGTTGGCCAAAAAAAAATGGCCAAAAAAATAACAGGCAGAGCTCATTCAGCTGAACACAACCACGGACGAATTAGATCCTGATATTTCCATTGTCGTTCATAGTCATGGATGGACAGTGGTCGCGTCCCAAACAACTGTGATCTGCTTCTCAAAACTTCAACACAGTGTCATAAATACAGGTTCAACATAGTCCACAGGTTGAAGAGAGTATAGTTGTAAAAGCTGTAATGAGTAATACTCACGTGGGAAGAATGGGAAGCAGATATTCCCAGTCGGCTGGCAACATGCTAGGGGTACAAGAACAAATGGCTGCCACTTCTGAGTGCTTGCAACCACTGCAGAGCTCTCCAGGCGCAATTGTAAATGAATGCAAACTGAGTAACATTGCCAAATTTCAGGCGTGTACAAGAAACCACTGAGGATTTATAAGGAGATATGAAACCAGAACACCTGACAGCTTGCTGGCTGCCAGAATCTGGAATTCTTCCTAAGAAGACTTGAAAGTAGTGAAATGCTGTTCTGTTGCACAAACTCAGAACCTGATTCTGCATGTTCCCGGCAGAGGTCATTCTCCTGAACACAACCGTGGACTACTTAGAGCCTGATATATCCAGTGCCATCCATAGCAATGGATGGACGTTGGTCCTTTGCAAAAGAACTGAGGTCTGGTTCTCAAAACTTTGACAGAGTGCCATAAGTAGACATTCAACTTACTCCTCAGATTGAGTAGAGTGAAGCCATAAAAGCTGTAATCAGTAGCACTCAGGTGAGAAGAATGGGAAGCAGATATTCCCAGTCACCTGGCAGTGTCCTATGGGGACAAGCATATCTGGCTGCCACGTCTGAATGTTTGCAACCGCGGCAGAGCTCTGCAGGCATAATAGTGCAGCAATGCAAACTGTGTAACCTTGCCGAACTTCATGGGTAGAAAAGAAACCACGGAGGATTTACAAGGAGATGTTAACCTGGAACACCCGGAGGCCTGCCACCAGCAAGATTCTGGAATTCTTCCTAAGAAGCCTTGAAAGTAGTGAAATGCTCTTATGTTGAAATAACTCAGAACCTCATTCTGAGTGTTCCCAGAGAGGTCATTCGGCTGAACACAACCATAGACTAATTAGAGCCTGATATAGCCAGTGCCGTCCATAGTCATGGATGGACAGTGGCCGTGTCCCAAACAACTGAGGTCTGCTTCTCAAAACTTCCACGCAGTGTCATAAGTAGAGGTTCGACTTACTCCTCAGGGTGAAGAGAGTGTAGTCGTAAAAGTTCTAATCAGTAACACTCAGATGGAAAGAACGGGAAGCAGATATTCCCAGTCAGCTGGTAGCAATCTATGGGGACAAGCACTAATATCTGCCACTTCTGAGTGCTTTCAACGACTGCAGAGCTCTGCAGGTGCAATTTTGCAGTAATGCAAACTCAGTAACAATGCCAAACTTCAGGCATGTAGAGGAAACACTGAGGATTTACAATGCAATATGGACCTGGAACACCTGCCGGCCTGCTGGCTGCCAGAATCTGGAATTCTTCCTAAGAAGACTTGAAAGTAGTGAAACGCTGTTCTGTTGCAATAACTCAGAACCTGATCCTGCATGTTCCCAGCAGAGGTCATTCGGCTGAACACAACCGTGGACTACTTAGAGCCTGATATATCCAGTGCCATCCCTAGCAATGGATGGACGTTGGTAGCGTCCCAAACAACTGAGATCTGGTTCTCAAAACTTTATCAGAGTGCCATAAGTAGAGTTTCAACTTACTCCTAAGGTTGAGTACAGTGTAGCTGTAAAAGCTATAATCAGTAGCACTCAGGTGAGAAGAACGGGAAGCAGATATTCCCAGTCAGCTGGCAGTGTCCTACGGGGACAAGCATATCTGGCTGTTCCATCTTAATGTTTGCATCCTCAGCAGAGCTCTGCAGTTGCAATTGTGCAGCAATGCAAAACTGCTTAACCTTGCCAAAATTCCCGGAGCTAGAGGAAATCACGGAGGATTTACAAGTAGATGTTAACCAGGAACACCTAGAGGCCGGCGGGCAGCAAGATTCTGGAATTCTTCCTAAGAAGCCTTGTAAGTAGTAAAACTCTCTTCTGTTGCAATAACTCAGAACCTCATTCGGAGTGTTCCCTGCAGAGGTCATTTAGCTGAACACAACCGTGGACTAATTAGAGAATGATATATCCACTGCCATCCATAGTCATTGATGGACAGTGGTCGCATGCCAAACAACTGAAATCTGCTTCTCAAAACTTCAACACAGTGACATAAGTAGAGGTTCAACTTACTCCTCAGGGTGAAGAGACTGTAGTCATAAAATCTCTAATCAGTAACACTCAGGTGGGAAAAACGGGAAGCAGATATTCCCAGCAAGCTGGCAGCATCCTAGGGAGACAAGCACAAATGGCTGCCACTTAAGATTGCTTGCAATCACTGCAGAGCTCTGCAGGCACAATTGTGTAGGAATGCAAACTTAGGAACATTGCCAAACTTCAGTCGTGTAGAAGAAACCACTGAGGAGTTACAAGGAGATATGAAACCCGGAACACCTGGTGGAATGCCAGCTGACAGAATCTGGAGTGCTTCCTAAGAAGACTTGAAAGTGGTGAAATGCTGTTCTGTTGCAATAACTCAGCAACTGATTCTGCATGTGCTTGGCAGAGGTCATTCAGCTGAACAAAACTGTGGACTAATTACAGACAGATATATCCAGTCCCGTCCATAGTCATGGATGGACAGTGGTCACGTCCCAAACAACTGAGTTCTGTTTCTCAAAACTTCAACACAGTGTCATAAGTAGAGGTTCAACTTACTCCTCAGGGTGAAGAGAGTGTAGTCATAAAAGCTCTAATCAGTAACACTCAGGTGGTCAGAACAGGAAGAAAATATTCCCAGTCAGCTGGCAGCATTCTAAAGGACAAGCACAAATGGCTGCCACTTCTGAGTGCTTGTAACCACTGCAGAGCTCTGCAGGCGCAATTGTGTGTTGAGGCAAACTGAGTAACATTGCTAAATTTCAGGCGTGTAGAAGAAACCACTGTGGATTTAAAGGAGATATGAACCCGGAACACCTGGCGACCAGCCGACTGCCAGAATCAGGAATGCTTCCTAAGAAGACTTGAAAGTAATGAAAAGGTGTTCTGTTGCAATAACCCAGAAACTGATTCTGCATGTTCCCGGCAGAGTTCATTCGGCTGAACACAACCAAGGACTACATAGAGCCTGATATATCCAGTGACATCCCTAGAATGGATAGACGTTGGTCACATCCCAAACAACTGAGGTCTGCTTCTCAAAACTTTACGAGAGTGCCGTAAGTAGATGTTCAACTTACTCTTCAGGTTGAGTAGAGTGTAGCCGTAAAAGCTGTAATCAGTAGCACTTAGGTGAGAAGAACTAGAAGAAGATATTCCCAGTTAGCTTGCAGTGTCCTATGGGGACAAGCATATCTGGTTGCCACTTCTGAGTAGTTGCAACCACTGCAGAGCTCTGCAGGAGGAATTTTTCAGGAATGCAAACTGAGTAACATTGCCAATCTTGAGGCGTGTAGAAGAAACCATTGAAGATTTACAAGGATTTATGTACCCGAAACACCTGGAGGTTTGCCGGCAGCAAGATTCTGGAATTCTTCCTAAGAAGCCTTGAAAGTAGTGAAACCCTCTTATGTTGCAATAACTCAGAACCTCATGCTGAGTGTTCCAGGCAGAGGTCATTTGGCTGAACACAACAGTGGACTAATTGGAGCCTGATATATACAGTGTTGTCCATAGTCATGCATGGACAGTGGTCGCGTCCCAAACAACTGAGTTCTGCTTCCCAAAACGTTAACAGAGTGCCATAAGTAGAGGTTCAACTTACTCCTCAGGTTGAGTATGTTGTAGCCTTAAAAGCTGTAATCAGTAACACTCAGGTGAGAAGAAAAGGAAGCAGACATTCCCAGTCACTGGCAGTGTCCTATGGGGACAAGCATATCTGGCTACCACATCTGAATGTTTGCAACTGTGGCAGAGCTCTGCAGCCACAATTGTGCTGCAATGCAAACTGGGTAACCTTGCCAATCTTCACATGTGTAGAAGAAACCACGCAGAATTTACAAGGAGATGCTAACCCGGAAGACCTGGAAACCTGCCGGCAGCAATATTCTGGAATTCTTCCTAAGAAGCCTTGAAAGTAGTGAAACCCTCTTATGTTGCAATAACTCAGAAGCTCATTCTGAGTGTTCCCGGCAGAGGCCACTCAGCTGAACACAACTGTTGACTACTTCGAGCCTGATATATCCAGTTCTGTCCATAGTCATGGGTGGACAGTGGTTGCGTCACAAACAACTGAGGACTGCTTCTCAAAATTTCAACACAGTGTCATAAGTAGAGGTTCAATTTACTCCTCAGGATGAAGAGATTGTAGTCATAAAAGGTCTTATCAGTAACACTCAGGTGGGAAGAAGGGGAAGCAGATATTCCCAGTCAGCTCGCAGCATCCTATGGGGACAAGCACAAATGGCTGCCAATTCTGAGTCCTTGCAACCACTGCAGAGTTCTGCAGGCGCAATTGTGCAGGAATGCAAATTTAGTAGCATTTCCAAACTTCAGGCATGTAGAAGAAAACACTGAGGCTTTATAAGGAGATCTGCAACCGGAACACCTGGCAGCTTGCTGGCTGCCAGAATCTGGAATTCTTCCTAAGAAGACTTGAAAGTAGTGAAATGCTGTTCTGTTGCAATAACTCCGAACCTGATTCTGCATGTTCCCAGCAGAAGTCATTTGGCTGAACACAGCTGTGGACTACTTAGAGCCCTATATGTCCAGTGCCATCAATAGCAATGGATAGAACGTGGTCGTGTCTCAAACAACTGAGTTCTTCTACTCATAACTTCAACACAGTTTCTTCAGTAGAGGTTCAACTTACTCCTCAGGTTGAGTAGAGTGTAGCCGTAAAAGCTGTAATCAGTAGTACTCAGGTGAGAAGGACGGGAAGCAGATATTCCCAGTCAGCTGGCAGTGTCCTACGGGGACAAGCACATCTGGCTGCCACGTCTGAATATTTGCAACCACGGCAGAGTTCTGCAGGTGCAATTGTGCAGCAATGCAAACTGTGTAACCTTACCATTCATCATGGGTGTAGAAGAAACCAGAGGATTTACAAGAAGATGTTAACCCAGAACACCTGGAGGCCTGCCAGCAGCAATGTTCTGGAATTCTTCCCAAGAAGACTTTGAAGTAGTGAAATGCTTTTCTGTTGAAATAACTCAGAACCTGATTCTGAACCTGTGATTGTGGATAGTATGAGACACGTTCCGTCTTGCTAGGATGCAGACCAGAGGTTCTTGGGAAGATTGGTGCTGTCAATTTCTCTATGGAGGCTTGTCCCTCCTTTGGGAAAGGTGTAGAGCCCTTCTTCCTTGGGGGCCTTAAGACTGTTCTAAGATCCCCATATTCTGAGTACTCTATCTTGTCATTTGTACCTGAGCTCCATAACACTGGTCATGTCTCCCAGAATAGGAAGAACAAAGTTTGGACTGTTTACTGTGGATAGTGCAAGGGACATTAAGCCCTGTTAGGATTCAGAACACAGTTTCCTGAGACAGAACGATGCTTTCTATTTCTCCTAAGTGGCTTGTCTTTCTTTTGGGAAAAGTTTAGAGCACTCAGAACTTGGAGACCTTAAAACAATTTTCTTTATGGTCCCCAAATTCTGAGGACTCTTTCTTGTTGTTTGCATCCTGTGCTCCCAAACGCTCCACTGCTCTCCCAATATCGCAAGGAAAATATATTGACCTGCGGATGGTGACACCAAGAGGGGATTTGAACCATGCCAGGATGCACACAGGGGCTGCTAGAAACCGAACGATGTTGTCTCTTTCTCTTTGGGGGTGGTCTTTCCTGTTTGGAAGGTATAGAGCATTCAGACAGAACCTTGGTGCCATAAAACAATTCTGTTTTACGTTCCACACATTCTCAGTGCTCTGTCTTGTCGTTTTCATCCTGAGCTCCCTAATACTGGTCAGCTCTCCTTGAATTGCAAGGAAAAACTTGGGACTTGTTACTGTGGACAGTGTAAGGGGCTTCAAGCCCTGCTAGGATGCAGACCGCTGTTGCCTGTGATAGAACGAAGCTATTTCTCTTTAGTGGTTTGTATCTCCTTTGAGGAATTGTAGAGCATTCAGAACTTGGGCAACATAAAATATTGTTTACCTCACCCAAGTTCTGTGTGCTCTATCTTGTCGTTTACATCCTGAGATCACAAAAACTTTTCAGCCCTTCCAGTGGTAAGGAAAAAAAACTGAACCTGTGATTGTAGACAGTATGAGACACGTTCTGTCTTGCTAGGATGCAGACCAGAGCTTCTTGGGAAGATTGGTGCTGTCAATTTCTCTATGGAGGCTTGTCCCTCCTTTGGGGAAGGAGTAAAGCCCTCATTGCTTGGGGGCCTTAAAACTGTTTCAAGGTCCCCAAGTTCTGAGTGCTCCATCTTTTCTTTTTTTTAGAATTTATTTGTTTGTTTATTCATTTTTATTGTGAAAACACTGTACAGAGCAGTTACAATTTAATGGGCAAGATAATGAGTATATTTTTTATAAAGTATTGTATCATCCTCCTTTGCTTCCCCTTCCCATCTCTTCCCAACATCCTCTCCCCCCCCCCGACTACAGTCCTCCCTGTTCCCGTGCCCCCTACCACCCCCACACCAAAGTTGTAAAGTTCATTTTGGACATAATGACTTGTACATCGCTTTTTTGCAATGGGTCCACCGGTATCCCTATTTAAACAAATTGTTTTTCCCCTTCTCCCCCACAAATAATACTGACATGAAATCCAGTGGAAGCAGTGGTTATACTATGGGGGAGGGACGTACAAAGCAAAAAAGTAATGATCTTATAAATGTGTTATAAACAATTGCATTAAAGAAAAAAAACATTTGAATACATATCTTAGGGTTCATTTCCCTAACATCACTGTATCTGACTTTCTCTGCTTTACGCAAACTTTTGTTTGCATGCCAAACTTGCTAACACTGGTCAGCTCTCCCAGAATTGGAAGAAAAAAAATGGACTGGTTACTGTGGACAGTGTAAGGGGCTTTCAGCCATGCTAGGATGCAGACTGCAGTTGCCTGGGCTAGAAAGATGCGGTCTTGTAGCGGCTTGACTCTCTTTTGGCGAAGGTGTAGATCATTCAGAATTTGAGCCCTGAAAAACAATTTTGTTTTAAGGCACCAAATTTCTGAGTCCTCTATCTTGTCGTTTGCATCCTGTGCTCCCAAACACTTTTCGGCTCTCCTAGTATTGCAAGGAATATAATTGGACCTGTTATTGTTGACAGTATGAGGCACTTTCAGTCTTGCTAGGATGTAGATTTGGGCTTAGTGGGAAAGGTCGGTGCTGTCCATTTCTCTTTGGAGGCTTGTCTCTCCATTGGGGAAGGAGTAGAGCCTCCTCACTTTGGGACCTTAAAACTGTTATAAGGTCACCAAATTCTGATTGCTCTATCTTGTCATTTGCATCCTGAGCTCACTAACACTGGTCAGCTCTCTGAAAATTGGAAGAAACAAATCGGACTGGTCTCTGTTGACAGTGTGAGGGGCATTAAGCCCTGATGGATGCAGACCAGAGTTGCCTGGGTGAGAAAAATGCAGTCTATTTCTATTTAGCGGTTTTTCTCTCCTTTGGGAAGTTGTGAGTGCTCTTTCTTGTTATTTGCATCCTGTGCTCCCAAAACCTCCTCAGCTCTCCCAATATTTCGAAGAAAATTTTTGACCCATGGTTGGTGATACCGAGAGGGGCTGTGAACCATGCCAGGATGCACCTAGGAGCTACTAGAGACTGAAATATGCTGTCTATTTCTCTTTGGTTGCTTGTCTCGTTATTATGGAAGATGTAGAGTATTTACAACTGAGGCACCAAAAAAACAGTTCTGTTTTAAGGTCCCCAAGTTCTCAAGGCTCTATTTTGTCATTTTCATCCTGAGCTCCCTAACACTGGTCAGCTCTCCCTGAATTGCAAGGAAAAACTTGGGCTTGTTACTGTGGACAATGTAAGGGGCTTCAAGCCCTGCTAGGATGCAGACCACTGTTGCCTGTGATTGATTCTGTCTATTTCTCTTTAGTGGCTTGTATCTCCTTTGAGGAATTGTAGAGCATTCAGAACTTGGGCAACATAAAATATTGTTTACCTCACCCAAGTTCTGTGTGCTCTATCTTGTCGTTTACATCCTGAGATTTCAAAAACATTTCAGCCCTACAGTGGTAAGGAAAAAAAACAGAACCTGTGATTGTAAACAGTATGAGACACTTCCTGTTTTGCTAGGATGCAGACCAGAACTTTCTGGGAAGATTGGTGTTGTCAATTTCTCTGTGGAGACTTGTCCCTCCTTTGGGGAAGGAGTAAAGCCCTCATTGCTTGGGGGCCTTAAAACTGTTTCAAGGTCCCCAAGTTCTAAGTGCTCCATATTTTCTTTTTTTAAATTAATTAATTAATTAGTTTATTTATTTATTTTTTATTGTGAAAACACTGTATAGAGAGGTTACAATTACATGGGCAAGATAATGAGTACATATTTTATAAAGTATTGTATTGTCCTCCTTTGCTTCCCCTTCCCATCTCTTCCCATCCACTTCTTCCCCCCCCCCCGCCCACAGTCCTCTCAACTTCTGCGCCCCCCACAATCCCCATACCAAGTTGTGAAGTTCATTTTGGACATAATGACTTGTACATCGCATTTTTGCAATGGGTCCACATGTATACCTATTTAAACGAATTGTTTTTCCCCTTCCCCTCCACAAATTATACCGACATGAAATACAGTGAAAGCAGTGGTTATACTATGGGGGAGGGACTTACAAAGCAAAAAAGTAATGATATTATAAATGTGTTATAAACAATCACATGAAAGAATAAAAATATTTGAATACATATCTTAGGGTTCATTTCCCTAACATCACTTTATCTGACTTTCTCTACTTTACTCAAACTTTCGTTTGCATGCTGAACTCACTAACACTGGTCAGCTCTCCTAGAATTGTAAGAAAAAATTGGACTGGTTACTGTGGACAGTGTAAGGGGCTTTCAGCCATGCTAAGATGCAGACCGCAGTTGCCTGGGCTAGAAAGATGCGGTCTATTTCTATTTAGCGGCTTGTCTCTTCTTAGGGGAAGGTGTAGATCATTCAGAATCTGAGCCCTGAAAAACAATTTTGTTTTAAGGGGCCGAATTTCTGAGTGCTCTATCTTGTCGTTTGCATCCTGTGCTCTCAAACACATTTCAACTCTCCCAGAATTGCAAGGAATATAATTGGACCTGTTATTGTTGACAGTATGAGACACTTTCAGTATTGCTAGGCTGTAGATTTGGGCTCAGTGGGAAAGGTCAGTGCTGTCCATTTCTCTTTGGAGGCTTGTCTCTCCATTGGGGAAGGAGTAGAGC
>NW_012267476.1:318130-324609 GCF_000151885.1 Dipodomys ordii
ACTGGTTAATGGGGACAGTGTAAGGAGGTTTAAGCCCTGCTAGGACACAGACAGAAGTTGCCTGGGATAGACCGATGCTGTCAAACTCTCCTTAGTGCCCTGTCTTTCCTTTGGGGAATGTGTAGAGCATTCAGAACTTGGTCACCGTAAAACAATAATGTTTTAAGGCACCGAAGTTCTGAGGGCTCTACCTTGTCGTTTGCATCCTGAGATCTCAAAAACATTACAGCCCTCCAGTGGTAAGGAAAAAAACTGAACCTGTGATTGTAGACAGTATGAGACACTTCCTGTCTTGCTAGGATGCAAACCAGAACTTCCTGGGAAGATTGGTGCTGTCAATTTCTCTATGGAGGCTTGTCCCTCCTTTGGGGAAAGAGTAAAGCCCTCATTGCTTGGGGGGCCTTAAAACTGTTTCAAGGTCCCCAAGTTCTGAGTGCTCCATCATTTCTTTTTTAAAATTTATTTATTCATTTCTTTCTTTCTTTCTTTATTTTTTATTGTGAAAATATTGTACAGATGGGTTACAATTACATGGGCAAGATAATGAGTACTTTTTTGTATAAAGTATTTTATCGTCCTCCTTTGCTTCCCCTTCCCATCCTTCCAATCCTCCTCCTGCCCACCCCACAGTCCTCCCAGCTCCCTTGCTCCCCCCACCCCCTCACCAAAGTTGTAAAGTTCATTTTGGACATAACGACTTGTACATCGCATTTTTGCAATGGGTCCACCTGTATCCCTATTTAAATGAATTGTTTTTCCCCTTCCCCTCCACAAATTATACCGACACGAAATATAGTGAAAGCAGTGGTTATACTATGGGGGAGGGACTGACGAAGCAAAAAAGAAATGATCTTATAAATGTTTTATAAACAATCACATGAAAGAAAAACATTTGAATACATATCTTAGGGTTCATTTCCCTAACATCACCGTATCTGACTTTCTCTGCTTTACGCAAACTTTCGTTTGCATGCTGAACTCACTAACACTGGTCAGCTCTCCCAGAATTGGAAGAAAAGAATTGGACTGGTTACTGTGCACAGTATAAGGGGCTTTCAGCCATGCTAGGATGCAGACCGGAGTTGCCTGGGGTAGAAAGATGCGGTCTATTTCTATTTAGCGGCTTGTCTCTCCTTTGGGGAAGGTGTAGGTCATTCAGAGTTTGAGCCCTGAAAAACAATTTTGTTTTAAGGCACCAAATTTCTGAGTCCTCTATCTTGTCATTTGCGTCCTGTGCTCCCAAACACTTTTCAGCTCTCCCAGAATTGCAAGGAATGTGATTGGACCTGTTATTGTTGACAGTATGAGGCACTTTCAGTCTTGCTAGGATGTAGATTTGGGCTTAGTGGGAAAGGTCGGTGCTGTCCATTTCTCTTTGGAGGCTTGTCTCTCCATTTGGGAAGGAGTAGAGCCACCTCTCTTTGGGACCTTAAAACTGCTATAAGGTCACCAAATTCTGAGTGCTCTATCTTGTCTGTTGCATCCTGAGCTCGCTAACACTGGTCAGCTCTCTGAGAATTGGAAGAAACAATTTGGAGTGCTCTCTGTGGACAGTGTGAGGGGCATTAAGCCCTGATGGATGCAGACCAGAGTTGCCTGGGTGAGAAAAATGCAGTCTATTTCTATTTAGCGGTTTTTCTCTTTTTGGAGAAGGTGTAGAGCACTCACAACTTGGGGACCTTAAAACAATTGTTGTGAGTGCTCTTTCTTGTTATTTGCATCCTGTGCTCCCAAAACCTCCTCAGCTCTCCCAATATTTCACAGAAAACTTTTGACCTATGGCTGGTGATACTGAGAGTGGCTTTGAACCATTGCAGGATTCAAATAGGAGCTACTAGAGACCAAAATATGCTGTCTATTTCTCTTTGGTGGCTTGTCTCTTCATTATGGAAGGTGTAGATTATTCACAACTGAGGTGCCAAAAAACAGCTCTGTTTTAAGGTCCCCAAGTTCTCAGGGCTCTATCTTGTCATTTTCATCCTGAGCTCCCTAAAACTGCTCAGCAATCCCAGAATTGCAAGGAGAAAATTGGGACTGGTTAATGGGGACAGTGTAAGGAGGTTTAAGCCCTGCTAGGACGCAGACAGAAGTTGCCTGGGATAGACCGATGCTGTCTAACTCTCCTTAGTGCCCTGTCTTTCCTTTGGGGAAAGTGTAGAGCATTCAGAACTTGGTCACCATAAAACAATAATGTTCCCAGAAGATGGTGGAGGAGAAGCTGGAGGCAAAACAAGCTCTCGCATAGAAAGCAGTTTTAGAGTTCCAGTGAACAGTCCTAAGCCAGAGAATCACCCCAAGTGTGCCATCACAGAACAGAGAGATAGGCCAGAGAGGGAAAATCCAGGCAAGGAGATAGACCTGAGCTCTTGCCAGCAGCTGCCGCTGTGGCGGCAGTGGCGGTGGCAGCGGCCGTACTGCCATACCTGAAACAGAGAGAGTCCGGGACGAAAGAGACAGACGCGGAGGGCAAGCGGATTCTACTCAACACCAGCAAGAACCGACAAGGAGCAGACATCTTCATCCTGCAGTTCGCAGACCAGAGACTACCCAGGAACCAAGACTCGGCATGAATAGAAGCCTGAAGTCCTCACTCCTTCTCAGGGTGCAGAGGAGGGAAGGCCACCACTCCCCCCGCAGTACCGGAGCTCTCCATCTTGGATACCAACAAAGCTCGGCAGAGCTGCTAGCTCCAACTCAGGCCTTGGAATAAAACTAGGGTCATTTAGCAGGTCACAAGAACTTAATGCGTGACCTGCCAGACTCAGCTCCACCGAGGGAAAAGTCACCCAGTTCGGGCGCCAGCCATAAGAGTGACTTTCTTCATTGGGTAATCAGAGCCAGAGGCTGCCCCTCCCTTTAGCAGCCTCGACAATCAACTGAAGTTCAGTAAACAGAATCCCTGAGAGTGGCTCCAGGCTGGGCTTTGTGAGTTTCTCACAAACTAGCCCCCGGGAAAACCTACTGTTTGCTGAAAGGCCTCAACTCTACCCAGAACCTAGCCTCATCACAGCATCTCCAAACTTGAGGAAAAAGCCATCTCCCTCTTTTGTGTTACTAAAAGCACACACCCCTCCCATTGAACTAACTTGGGAGGAGGATCTAAAAATCCTGGGTAAAGCAGAGCATTTTCCTGCCTGTCCAAAAAAACTGACTTAATAAACCAAACAAGCCACAGGACCACAAGCAGACCAGAGACTCCAACCAGAGGCTGATTATAGACACAAGGGAGATACAGGATTTTTCCCAACCCTGCCAGAACTTTTTTTTGCCTCTTCTTTTTTTTATACCTTTTACAAAAATTTTTTTTTCCTTTCTAAAACTTTTTTTAATTTTTAATTTTTACCTTTTTTTGAAAAAAATTGTTTTCTAGTAACTTTTTCCCCCTTATAATCTTTATTTTAGGGATACATGCTTGTGTGCATTTTTCTTTGTTTTTTTTCTCTTCTTTTAAAAAAAATTTTTTCTTTTTGTTTTTTGCTTAGCTCTACCGAACTTCTGATCGTTTTTTTCTTTCTTCCTTATCCTTCTCACGTTGTCCTCTCTTTTGTTCTTCTTTATGGGACTTAATTGTTGTTCTGCACATCCTCAGATAAACCCATAGTTGACTATTAGACCCTATCCCCCATTGTGTACACACTTAATCCACAAATTTATTACTCAATTCAAAACTTCTGAGACTTAAATTCCTTAATAGCAGAACTACCTCTGTATACCTATATATTATTTTAAGTATTTTTATTTTTAAGTTTTTCACATCTCCTTTATATCCCTCCCCTTCTCTCATTATATACACGTTCTTTGAATAGATTGTTCTTGATCTGCATATTATTAATCTTTATTTTTTCTATTTTTTCTGGTGTCTTTTTTCCCCTTTCTCTTTCTTCTTGTTTTCTCTCTCTCTACTTTCACCCTATCTAACCTATTTCCTACTTTGAGACTAGGACTTAGTTAAGTTAACTCTCCCTGTACCTTCCCACATCACTCTATTCCTATTTTGTACCCACATCTCTCCCTAACCTTAATAATTTCTGGTTTACCAAATTCTTCTTTGCAGTTCGTAGCCCATTAATATATAGTTGTTTGATGTTGAATAGAGGTATCTGTTGAACTAGATTGTATCTGCAGACTATTGATTGTGCAAATGCAGACTTTGATTGATGCTTGCCTTAAGTTAGTGTTCTAGCACAAAACTGGTGTTACTTTCATCCCAAATGGGCAGAGTAAGCTGGAAAACCACAAGAAAAATGGCAAGTCAGGATAACTACACTCCCACTCATGATTATCAGGAGACAGAACAGATAATGAATAATCCAGAGGAGAGTTCTCAAATAGCTCTACAAACACTGCTGGCAAACATGATAAATGAAAAGATTGAAAATATACAAAGAACTCTGTATGAGCTTGATCGGGAGAGAAAGGAGGCAATCCAAAGATTTATACGGGAATATCATGAGCGTGAGGAAGCTACTCAAAAACTGATACAGGATTTGAGTGAGCAGCTTGAGAATACTCAAAGAGAAAGACAGGAATGGCGTGAACAGGCTGAGAACACTCAAAGAGAACTACAAGAATGGCACGAACGGGAGGAAGCTAAGCAAAGAGTAATACAGGAAATGAGAGAGCACGATGAGAATACACAAAGATCACTAAAGGCATTCATGGGATCCATTAACAAAGAGCTGAAGGAAGTCAGGGAAAACACAAAGGGAATCCTGAATGGAACCCAACAAAAGGAATAGGAGTCCAAAAAAATCATAACCAATCAACTAAGTGATTTGAGAATAAACACTAAACACCAAATTAAGGAAGTAAAGAAGTCCATACAAGATCTAAAACAAAGCTTCAACAAAGAAATTGAAGCCATCAAAGCTGACCAATTAGAAGGGAAAGAAATAAAAAACAAAGTAGAAAGTCTTGACAGCAGGTTAGACCATGCAGAAGATCGAATCTCGGGGAATGAAGATATCCTAGATATTATAGAGAAAGAACATACAACCATCCAAGACAAGTCCAAGAAATATGATAGATCTATCAAACACTTGGAAGACAGCATCAGAAGGCCTAATCTGAGGATAATGGGTGTAGAGGAGCACCTAGAAACAGAAGTTAATGGTCTAGTAAATTTGTTTAACAGGATCCTAGCACAGAACTTCCCAAACATGCAAAAAGATAGGCCTATTCAGATATAAGAAGCTTTTAGAACTCCAAATAGACCAGATCACAATAGGACATCCCACCATCACATTATAATCCACACGGGATCAATTCAGACAAAGGAAAAGACCCTTAAAGTTGTCAAGGAGAAAAGGGTAATCACCTATAAAGGGAAACCAATTACAATCACCTCAGATTTCTCAGCAGAGACAATCAAAGCAAGAAGAGCCTGGAATGATTTATACGAAGCCCTAAAAACAAACAACTATCAACCAAGAATACTGTACCCAGCTAAAATCTCCTTCATAACTGAAGGCCAAATAAAAACCTTCCATAGCAAAGAAAAATGGAAACAATACATCTCCACTAAACCAGCCCTACAAAAGTTTCTTAAAGATGTCCTACACATAGAAAACCAACAAGACCGCAATAAAGGCCAAGAAACTGCACCCAAACTGAGAATCCAAGAACCATAGGAAGAACCCAGTTTTTACAGCCCCCAAGAAGGTGGATAACATGGCAGGAACTCCCAAATACCTCTCAGTCCTATCTCTTAACGTTAATGGACTGAACTCTCCAATTAAGAGACATAGACTGTCTAGTTGGATTAAAAAAAACAGATCCTTCTATCTGCTGCCTTCAGGAGTCACATCTTGCCCGTAAAAACAAACACATTTTCAATGTTCAAGGCTGGAGCAAAATCTACCAAGCAAACGGCCCCCATAAACAGGTGGGAGTTGCAATCTAATATCATATAAAATAGATTTCAAATTAAAATTCGTGAGAAGAGATAAACAAGGTTACTACATACAAATTAAGGGATCTCTCCTTCTGGAGGATATTACAATTCTAAATATTTTTCGCCAAACAATGGAGCACCCAAATTTATCCAAGAAACACTACTTTCCCTCAAATCCCACATAGATCCAAAGACATTAATTGTTGGGGATTTTAACCTACCACTCTCCCTACTAGATAGATCAACTTGGCAAAAACTCAACAGAGAGACCGCAGATCTAAACAGCTGCATACATCAACTAGATTTAACAGACATCTACCGAATATTTCACCCAGCAGCATCAGAATATACAGTTTTCTCAGCAGCACATGGAACATTTTCTAAAATAGACCACATTTTATGCCACAAAACAAACTTGTCCAAATTCAGAAACATTGAAATTATACCTTGCTTTCTCTCTGACCACAAGGGAATAAAATTAGAACTCAACACCAAAAGCCACCAAAGAAAGTCTGGTATCACATGGAGGCTGAACAACACACTGCTGAATCATGAGTGGGTCATGGAAGAGATTAGAAAGGAAATT
>NW_012267476.1:327380-338216 GCF_000151885.1 Dipodomys ordii
TTACAAACAAGACCACACTAAAGCTACTAGCACAACTGTGTTTATTGTAGCATTATTTACCATAGCTAAGATATGGAACCAACCCAGATGCCCCTCAGTATATGAATGGATCAAGAAAATGTTGTATATACACACAATGGAATTCTATGCCTCCATCAGGAAGAATGACATTTCCCCATTTGTTAGGAAATGGAAAGGCTTGGAAAAAATTATATTAAGTGAGGTAAGCCAAGCCCAAAAAACAAAGGTCCCATGTTTTCCCTTATTTGCAATATCTAGTATATGTATGAGTCAAGCAGGAAAGGTCAGATAATATGATGTTAGGAAAATGATCCTTTAGATAAGTATTTAAATGTTTTTTTTCTGTCATGCATTTGTTTCTAACTCATTTATAAGATTATTTCTTTGTAGCTTTGTATGTCCCTCCCCCCAGTACAACCACTGCTTTCACTACATTTGATGTCGGTATAATTTGTGGAGGAGATGGGGAAAAACAAGTCGGTTAAGGATACAGGTGGACCCGATGCCAACTAGGAGAAGTACAAGTTGTCATGTCAAAAATGAACTTTACAACTTTGGTGCGGGGGGTAGAGGGGGGCTGGATTGGGTGGGGGGCGGGGGGAGGCTGGGAAGGGATGTGAAGGGTTAACAAAGGAGGAGGCTGCAATGCTTGATAAGAAATGTTCTCATTATCTTGCCCATGTAATTGTAACCCTTCTGTACAATATGTTCACAAAAAATAAAAATTTTAAAAATAAAAAACAATAATGTTTTAAGGCACCAAAGTTCTGAGTGCTCTATCTTGCCCTTTGCATGCTGAGTTCCTAAACACTTTTGACCTCTCTCAGAATTAAAAGGAAAAAAAACTTCCCCTGTTATTGTAGACAGAATGAGGCACTTTCAATATTGCTAGGATGCAGAGCAGAGCTTCTTGGGAAAGATGGGTGCTGTGAATTTCTCTTTGCAGGTGTGTCTCTTCCTTGGGGAAGGTGTAGAGCCCTCCTTCCTTGGGGGGCTTAAGACTGTTCTAAGGTCCCCATATTCTGAGTACTCTATCTTGTCATTTGTACCTGAGCTCCCTAACAGTGGTCACCTCTCCCAGAATTGGAAGAGCAAAGTTTGGACTGTTTACTGTGGATAGTGCAAGGGGCCCTGCTAGGATTCAGAATACAGTTGCCTGGGATAGTACGATGCTGACTATTTCTCCTTAGTGGCTTGTCTCTCTTTTGGGAAAAGTTAAGAGTACTCAGAACTTGGAGACCTTGAAACAATTTTGTTTATGGTCCCTAAATTCAGAGAGCTCTTTCTTGTTGTTTGCATGCTGTGCTCCCAAACCCTCCACAGGTCCCAGTATTCTGAGCACTTTATTTGTCATTTTTACCTGACTTTCCTAAAACAATTAAATGAAAAAAATTATACCTGTTATTGTAGACAGAATGAGGCACTTTCAGTCTTGCTGGGATTCAGAGAGAGCTTCTTGGAATGATGGGTGCTGTGAATTTCTCTTTGGAGCCATGTCTCTCCTTTGCGGGATGTGTAGTGCCTTCCTTCCTTGGGGGCCATAAAACTGTCTTAAGATCCCCAAGTTCTGAGTGCTCTATCTTGTCTTTTGCATACTGAGCTACCTTACACTGGTCAGCGCTCCCAGAATTGGAAGAAAAATATTTGTACTGGTTAATGTGGACTGTGCATGGGCCTTTCGGCCCTGCTGGGATGCTGTCCAGAGTTGCCTGGGACAGACAGATGCTTTCTATTTGTCTTTAGCAGCTTGTCTCCCCTTTGGGAAATGTGTAGAGCACTCAGAACTTAGGAACATTAACACAATTTTATTTTAAGGTCCCCAAGTTCTCAGTGCTCTATCTTGTCATTTTCATCCTGAGCTCCCTAACACTGGTCAGCTCTCCCAGAATTGCGAGGAAAAAATTGGGTCTTGTTACTGTGGACAGTGTAAGGGGCTTTAATCTCTGCTTGAATGCAGACCACAGTTGCCAGTGATAGAACAATGCTGTCTATTTCTCTTTAGTGGCTTGTCTCTCTGTTGGGAAATTGTAGAGATTTCAGAACTTGGGCACCATAAAATCTTGTTTACCGCACCGAAGTTCTGAGTGCTCTATATTGTCATTTACATCCTGAGATCTCAAAAACATTTCAGCCGTCCCAGTGGTAAGGAAAAAACTGAACCTGTGATTGTAGACAGTATGAGACACTTTCTGTCTTGCTAGGATGCAGACCAGAGCTTCTTGGGAAAGATTGGTGCTGTCAATATCTCTGTGTAGGCTTGTCTCTCCTGTGGGGAAGGAGTAAACCCCTCATTGCTTTGGGGGTGTTAAAACTGTTTTGAGGTCCCCAAGTTGTTCGTGCTTTATCTTGTCATTTACATCCTGAACTCTCAAACAGATTTTAACTCTCTCTGAATTTCAAGGAATATATTGGACCTGTTATTTTAGACAATATAAGGCACTTTCAGGCTTGCTAGGATGTAGTGTAGAGCTTCCTGGGAAAAGTCCATGATGTCAATTTCTCTTTGGAGGCTTGTCTCTCCATTGGGGAAGGAGTAGACCTCCTTATTTTGGTACCTTAAAACTGTTTAAGTTCACCAAATTCTGAGTGTTCTATCTTGTCATTTGCATCCTGAGCTCCCTACCAATGGTCAGCTCTCCCAGAATTGGAAGAAAAAAATTGGACTTGTTACTTGGGACAGTGAAAGGAGATAAGCCCTGCTACGATGCTGACTGGAGTTGCCTGGAACAGAAAGATGCTATTTGTCTTTAGTGGTTAGTCTCTTCTTTGGGAACGGTTTAGAGCACTCAGAACTTAGGGACCTTAACAGAATTTTATTTTCAGGTCCCCAAGTTCTCAGTGCTCTATCTTGTCATTTTCATCCTGAGCTACCTAACACTGGTCACCTCTCCCAGAATTGAAGAACAAAGTTTGGACTGGGTTACTGTGGATAGTGCAAGGGGCATTAAGCCCTGCTAGGATTCAGAACACAGTTGCCTGGGACACAACGATGCTTTCTGTTTCTCCTTAGTGGCTTGTCTCTCTTTTGGGAAAAGTTAAGAGCACTCAGAATCTGGAGACCTTAAAACAATTTTGTTTATGGTCCCTAAATTCAGAGAGTTCTTTCTTGTGTTTTTTGCATCCTGTGCTCCCAAACCCTCCTCAGATCTCCCAAAATTGCAATAAAAATATTGATCTGCAGATGGTGACATCAATAGGGGCTTTGAACCCTGCCAGGGTGCACACATGAGCTGCTAGCGTCTGAATGATGTTGTCTCTTTCTCTTTGGTGGCTGGTCCCTCCTTTTTGGAAGGTATAGAGCATTCAGAACTTGGGCGCCATAAAACAATTCTGTTTTAAGTTCTCCACATTCTCAGTGCTCTATCTTGTCATTTTCATCCTGAGCTCCCTAACACTGGTCATCTCTCCCAGAATTGCAAGAAAAAAAAACTGGGAGTGGTTACTGTGGACAGTGTAAGGGCCTTTAAGCCCTTCTTGGATGCAGACCAGAGTTGCCTGGGATAGAACAAAACTGTCTAATTCTCCTTAGTGGCTTGTCTTTCCTTTGGGGAATGTGCAGAGCATTCAGAACTTGGGCTCCGTAAAACATTGTTTTACGGTGCAGAAGTTTTGAGAGCTCTATCTTGTCGTTTGCATCCTGAGTTCCCAAACACTTTCCTCCTCTCCCAGAATTAAAAGGAAAAAAATTGCACCTGTTATTGTAGACAGAATGAGGCACTTTCAGTCTTGCTAGGATGCAGAGAGACCTTCTTGGGAAAGATTGGTGCTGTGAATTTCTCTTTGGAGGTGTGTCTCTCCTTTGGGGAAGGTGTAGAGCCTTCCTTCCTTGGGGGCCTTAAAAGTGTTTTAATGTCCCCAAGTTCAGAGTGCTCTATATTGTCGTTTGCATTCTGAGCTCCCTAACACTGGTCAGCTCTCACAGAATTGGAAGGAAAAAATGGACTGGTTACTGTGGACAGTGCAAGGGCCTTTAAGCCCTGCTAGGATGTTGACCAGAGTTGCCTGGGACAGAAAGATGCTGTTTGTTTTTATCGGTTTATATTCCCTTTGGGATAGGTGTAGAGCACTCAGAACTTAGGGACCTTAAAACAATTTTATTTTAAGGTCCCCAAGTTCTCAGTGCTTTATCTTGTCATTTTCATCCTGAGCTCCCTAACACTGTTCAGCTCTCCCAAGACTGCAAGGAAGACATTCGGACTTCTTACTGTGGACTGTGTAAGGGGCTTTAAGCCCTGCTAGGATGCAGACTGCAGTTGTCTGTGATAGAAAGATGCTGTCTATTTCTATTTAGTGGCATGCCTCTCCCTTGGGGAAGGTGTAGAGTTCTCACAATTTGGGGACCTTCTTTTAAGGTCCCCAAGTTGTGAGTGCTCTTTCTTGTTATTTGCATCCTGTGTTCCCAAAACCTCCTCAGCTCTCCCAATATTTCAAAGAAAACTTTTGACCTATGGCTGGTGATACCGAGAGGGGTTGTGCACCATGCCAGGATGCTCATAGGAGCTGCTAGAGACCCAAATATGCTGTCTATTTCTCTTTGGTGTCTTGTTTCTTCTTTATGGAAGGTGTAGAGTATTCACAACTAAGGCGCCATAAAACAGTTCTCTTTTAAGGCCCCCAAGTTCTCAGTGCTCTATCTTGTCGTTTGAAGCCGGAGCTTGTTAACATTGGTCAGCTCAACCAGAAATGCAAGGAAAAAATTGGGACTGGTTTCTGTGGAGAGTGTAAGGGTCATTGAGCCATTCTAGCATGCATACCTGATAGGAATATGCTATCTACCTCTCCTTAGAGGCTTGTCTCAACTTTGGGAAAGGTGAAGAGCATTCAGAACTTAGGGACCTTAAAACAATTCTACTTTAAGGTCCCCAAGTTCTCGCGGTGCTATCTTGTCATTTTCGTCCTGAGCTCCTTAACACTGCTCTGCAATCCAGAATGGCAAGGAAGAAATTAGGACTGGTTAATGGGGACAGTGTTCCGAGGTTTAAGCCCTGCTAGGATGCAGACCAAAGTTGCCTGGGATAGACCTATGATGTCTAACTCTCCTTAGTGCCCTGTCTTTCCTTTGGGGAATGTGTAGAGCATTCAGAACGTGGTAAAACAATAATGATTTAAGGCGCCAAAGTTCTGAGTGCTCTATCTTGTCCTTTGCATCCTGAGTTCCAAAATAATTTTGACCTCTCTCAGAATTAAAAGGAAAAAAAATTTCACCTGTTATTGTAGACAGAATGAGGCACTTTCAATATTGCTAGGATGCAGAGCAGAGCTTCTTGGGAAAGAAGGGTGTTGTGAATTTCTCTTTGGAGGCATGTCTCTTACTTGGGGAAGGTGTAGAACCCTCTTTCCTTTAGGGCCTTAAGACTGTTTTAAGGTCCCTATGTTCTGAGTGCTCTATCTTGTCATTTGTACCTGAGCTCCCTAACAGTGGTCACCTCTCCCAGAATTGGAAGAACAAAGTTTGGACTAGTTACTGTGGATAGTGCATGGACATTAAGTCCTGCTAAGATTCAGAACACAATGGCCTGTGATAGAATGATGCTATCTATTTCTACTTAGTGGATTGTCTCTCTTTTGGGAAAAGTTTAGTGCACTCAGAACTTGGAGACCTTAAAACAATTTTCTTTATGGTCCCCAAATTCTGAGAGCTCTGTCTTATTGTTTGCATCCTGTGCTCCCAAACCCTCCACAGCTCTCCCAAATTGCAAGGAAAAAATAATGACCTGCGGATGATCACACCAAGAGGGCCTTTGAACCCTCCCAGGATGCACACAGGGGCTGATAGAGACCGAAAGATGTTGTTTATTTCTCTTTGGTGGCTGGTCTCACCTTTTTGGAAGGTATAGAGCATGCAGAACTTGGGCTCCTTAAAGCAATTCTGTTTTAAGTTCCCCACAATCTCAGTGTTCTATCTTGTCGTTTTCATCCTGAGTTCTCTAACACTGGTCAGCTCTCCCAGAATTGAAAGAAAAAATTGTTTTACGACTCCAAATTTCTTAAGGCTCCATCTTGTCATTTGCATCCTGAGTTCCCAAACACTTTTCACCTATCCCAGAATTAAAAGGAAAAAATTACACCTCTTTTTGTAGACAGAAGGAGGCACTTTCAGTATTGCTAGGATGCAGGGAGAGCTTCTTGGGAAAGATGGGTGCTGTGAATTTCTCTATGGAGGCATGTCCCTCCTTTGGGGAAACTGTAGAGCCTTCCTTCCTTGGGTGCCTTAAAACTGTTTTAAGGTTCACAAGTTCTGAGTGCTCTATCTTTTCGCTTGCATGCTGAACTCACTAACGCTGGTCAGCTCTCCCAGAATTGGAAAAAATAATTTGGACTGGTTACTGTGGACAGTGTAAGGGGCTTCCAGCCCTGCTAGGCTAGAGACTGGAGTTGCCAGGGATAGAACAAGACTGTATAATTCTCCTTAGTGGCTTGTCTCTCTTTTGGGGAATGTGTAGAGCATTCAGAATTTGGGCTCCTGAAAACATTATTTTACGGCGCCAAAGTTCTGAGTGCTCTATCTTGTCGTTTGCATCCTGAGTTCCCAAACATTTTTCACCTCTCCAAGAATTAAAAGGAAAAAACTACATCTGTTATTGGAGACAGAATGAGGCACTTGCAGTCTTGCTAGGATGTAGATTAGGCCTCAGTGGGAAAGGTTGGTGCTTTCCATTTCTCTTTGGAGGCTTGTCTCTCCATTGGGGAAGGAGTAGAGCCTCCTCACTTTTGGACCTTAAAACTGTTATAAGGTCACCAAATTCTTAGTGCTCTATCTTGTCGTTCGCATCCTGAGCTCGCTAACACTGGTCAGCTCTCCGAGAATTGGAAGAAACAAATTGGACTGGTCTCTTTGGACAGTGTGAGGGGCATTAAGCCCTCATGGATGCAGACCATAGTTGCCTGGGTAAGAAAAATGCAGTCTATTTCTATTTAGTGACTTTTCTCTCCTTTGGGAAGTTGTGAGTGCTCTTTCCTATTATTTGCATCCTGTGCTCTCAAAATCTCCTCAACTCTCCCAATATTTCAATGAAAACTTTTAACCCATGGCTGGTGATACCGAGAGGGGCTGTGAACCATGCCAGGATGTACCTAGGAGCTACTAGAGACTGAAATATGCTGTCTATTTCTCTTTGGTGGCTTGTCTCTTCATTATGGAAGGTGTAGAGTGTTCATAACGGAGGCCCAAAAAACAGTTTTGTTTTAAGGTCCCCAAGTTCTCAGTGCTCTATCTTGTCATTTTCATCCTGAGCCCCCTAACACTGCTCAGCAATCCCAGAATTTCAAGGAAAAAATTGGGACTGGTTAATGGGGACAGTGTAAGGAGGATTAAGCCCTGCTTGGATGCAGACCGAAGTTGCCTGGGATAGACCTATGATGTCTAACTCTCCTTAGTGCCCTGTCTTTCCTTTGGGGAATGTGTAGAGCATTCAGAACTTGGTCACCGTAAAACAATAATGTTTTAAGGCGCCAAAGTTCTGAGTGCTCTATCTTGTCCTTTGCATGCTGAGTTCCTAAACACTTTTGACCTCTCTCAGAATTAAAAGGAAAAAAACTTCACCTGTTATTGTAGACAGAATGAGGCACTTTCAATATTGCTAGGATGCAGAGCAGAGCTTCTTGGGAAAAATGGGTGCTGCGAATTTCTCTTTGGAGGCGTGTCTCTTCCTTGGGGAAGGAATAGAGCCCTCCTTCCCTGGGGGCCTTAAGACTGTTTTAAGGTCCCTATGTTCTGAGTACTCTATCTTTTCATTTGTACCTGAGCTCCCTAACAGTGGTCACCTCTCCCAGAATTGGAAGAACAAAGTTGGGACTGTTTACTGTGGAAAGTGCAAAGGCCCTTAAGCCCTGCTTGGATTCAGAACACAGTTGCCTGGGACAGAATGATGCTTTCTATTTCTCCTTAGTGGCTTGTCTCTCTTTTGGGAAAAGTTTAGAGCACTCAGAACTTGGAGACATTAAAACAATTTTGTTTATGGTTCCCAAATTTGGAGAGCTCTTTATTGTTGTTTGCATCCTGTGTTCCCAAAACCCACCACAGCTCTCCCAAAATTGCAAGGAAAAAATTGACTGGTTACTCTGGACAGTGTAAGGGGCTTTCAGCCCTGCTTGGATGCAGACCTCAGTTACCTGTGATAGAACGATGCTGTCTAGTGGCTTGTATCTCCTTTGAGGAATTGTAGAGCATTCAGAACTTGGGCACCATAAAATATTGTTTACCTCACCGAAGTTCTGAGTGCTCTATTTTGTCATTTACATCCTGAGATCTCAAAAACATTTCAGCCCTCACAGTGGTAAGGAAAAAAATTGAACCTGTGATTGTAGACAGTATGAGACATTTTCTGTCTGCTAGGATACAGACCAGAGCTTCTTGGGAAGATTGGTGCTGTCAAATTCTCTATGGAGGCTTGTCCCTCCTTTGGGGAAGGAGTAAAGCCCTCATTGCTTGGGGGCCTTAAAACTGTTTCAAGATCCCCAAGTTCTGAGTGCTTCACCTTGTCTTTTTAAAAAAAGCTTATTTATTCATTTAAGTAATCATTTATTTATTTATTATTGTGAAAATAATGTACAGAGGCATTAAAATTACATGGGCAAGATAATGGGTATATTTTTTATAAAGTATTGTAACGTCCTCCTTTGTTTCCCCTTCCCATCTCCTCCCAAATTCCTCCTGCCCCCCCCACTCAATACTCCCCGCTCCTCCTGCCCCCCCCGCACCAAAGTTCGTTTTCTACATAATGACTTGTACTTCTCATTGTTGCAATGGGTCCAACTGTACCCATACTTAAACGAATTGTTTTTCCCCTTCCCCTTCAAAATTATACCATCTTGAACCTGATTCTGCATATTCCTGGCAGAGGTTATTCTGCTAAACACAACGGTGGACTAAGTAGTCCACTTAGAGCCTGATATATCCATTTCTATGGATGGACGTTGGTTGCGTCCCACACAACTGAGGTCTGGTTCTCACAACTTTAACAGAGTACCATAATTAGAGGTTCAACTTACTCCTCAGGTTGAGTAGAGTGTAACCATAAAAGCTGTAATCAGTAGCACTCAGGTGAGAAGAATGGGAAGCAGATATTCCCAGTCAGCTGGCATTGTCCTATGGGGAAAACATATCTGGTTGCCACGTCTGAATGTTTGTAACCACGGCACAGCTCTCCAGCTGAAATTGTGCAGCAATGCAAATGGCGTAACCTTGCCAAACGTCACAGGTGTAGAAGAAACCACGGAGGATTTACAAGGAGATGTTAACCTGAAACACCTGGTGCCCTGCCGGCAGCAAGATTCTTTAATTCTTCCTAAAAAGCCTTGAAATTAGTGAAACGCTCTTATGTTGCAATAACTCGGAACCTCATTGTGAGTGTTCCCGGCAGAGGTCATTCTGCTGAACACAACCGTGGACTAATTGGAGCCTCATATATCCAGTGTAGTCCATAGTCATGGATGAACAGTGGTCGTTTCCGAAGCAACCGAGGTCTGCTTCTCAAAACTTCAACACAGTGCCATAAGTAGAGGTTCAATTTACTCCTCAGGGTGAAGAGAGTGTAGTGGTAAAGTTTCCAATAAGTAACACTAAGGTAGGAAGAAAGGAAAGCACATATTCCCAGTCAGCTGGCAGCATCCTATGGGGAGATGCACAAATTGCTGCCATTTCTCACTGCTTGCAACCACTACAGAGCTCTGCAGGCACAATTGTGCAGTGAGGCAAACTGAGTAACATTGCCAAACTTCAGGCGTGTAGAAGAAACCACTAAGGATTTACAAGGAGATATGATCCCAGAACACCTGGTGGCCTGCCAGCTGCAAGAATCTGGAATTCTTCCTAAGAAGACTTGAAAGTAGTGAAATGCTATTCTGTTGTAATAACTCAGAACCTGATTCTGCATATTTCCGGCAGAGGTCATTCAGCTGAATACAACCGTGGACTACTTAGTGCCTGATATATCCAGTGCCATTTCTAGAAATGGATGGAGGTTGCTCACTTCCTACACAACGGAGATCTGGTTCTCAAAACTTGAACAGAATGCCATAAGTAGAGGTTCTACTTACTCCTCAGGTTGAGTAGAGTGTAGTCATAAAAGCAGTAATCAGTAGCACTCAGGTGAGAAGAAGGGAAAGCAGATATTCCCAGTCAGCTGGCAGTATCATACGAGGACAAGCATATCTGGCTGCCACGTCTGAATGTTTGCAACTATGGCAGAGCTCTGCAGGTTCAATTGTGCATCAATGCAAACAGCGTTACCTTGCCAAACTTGACAGGTGTAGAAGAAACCACGGAGGATGTACAAGGAGATGTTAACCCGGAACACCTGGAGGCCTGCAGACAGCAAGATTCTGGAATTCATACTAAGGAGCCTTGAAAATAGTGAGATGGCCTTATCTTGCAAGAACTCAGAACCTCATTCTGAGTGTTCCCGGCAGAGGTCATTTGGCTGAACCCAACCGTGGACTAATTAGATCCTGATATATCCATTGCCGTCCATAGTAATGGATGGACAGTGGTTTCGTCCCAAACAACTGAAGTGTGCTTCTAAAAATTTCAAAACATTGTCATAAGTAGAGGATCAACTTACTCCTCAGGGTGAAGAGAGTGTAGTGGTAAAATCTCCAATAAGTAACACTCAGGTAGGAAGAACAGGAAGCAGATATTCCCAGTCAGATGGCAGCATCCTATGGGGAGTAGCACAAATTACTGCCATTTCTTACTGCTTGCAACCACTGCAGAGTTCTACAGGCACAATTGTGCAGTGAGGCAAACTGAGTAACATTGCCAAACTTCAGGCGTGTAGAAGAAACCACTAAGGATTTACAAGGAGATATGATCCC
>NW_012267476.1:338266-344637 GCF_000151885.1 Dipodomys ordii
CAGGCACAATTGTGCAGTGAGGCAAACTGAGTAACATTGCCAAACTTCAGGCGTGTAGAAGAAACCACTAAGGATTTACAAGGAGATATGATCCCAGAACACCTGGTGGCCTGCCAGCTGCAAGAATATGGAATTCTTCCTAAGAAGACTTGAAAGTAGTGAAACGCTATTCTGTTGTAATAACTCAGAAACTGATTCTGCATATTTCCAGCAGAGGTCATTCAGCTGAATACAACCGTGACTGCTTAGTGCCTGATATATCCAGCGCCATCTCTAGAAATGGATGGAGATTGCTCACGTCCTACACAACGGAGATCTGGTTCTCAAAACTTGAACAGAATGCCATAAGCAGAGGTTCTACTTACTCCTCAGGTTGAGTATAGTATATCCATAAAAGCTGTCATCAGTAGCATTCATGTGAGAAGAATGGGAAGCAGATATTCCCAGTCAGCTGGCAGTGTTCTACAGGGACAAGCATATCTGGCTGCCACGCCTGAATGTTTGCAACCGTGGCAGAGCTCTGTTGGCCCAATTGTGCAGCAATGCAAACTGCATAACCTTGCCAAACTTCACCGGTGTAGAAGAAACCATGGAAGATTTACAAGGAGATGTTAACCCGGAACACCTGGAGGCCTGCTGACAGCAAGATTCTGTAATTCTTCCTAAGATTCCTTGAAAGTAGTGAAACACTCTTACATTGCAATAACTCAGAACCTCATTCTGAGTGTTCCAGGCAGAGGTCATTTGGCTGAACACAACCTTGGAGTAATTAGACCCTGATATATCCAGTGCCATCCATAGTAATGGAAGGAAAGTGGCCGCATCCCAAACAACTGATGTCTGCTTCTCAAAACTTCAACACTGGCATAAATAGAGGTTCAACTTACTCCTGATGGTGTAGCGAGTGTGGTTGTAAAAGCTCTAATTAGGAACACTCAGGTGGGAAAAACGGGAAGCAGATATTCCTAGTGAAACGCTCTTATGTTGCAATAACTCAGAACCTCATTCTGAATGTTCTGGACAGAGGTCATTAGGCTGAACACAACCGTGGACTAATTGGAGCTAGATATATCCAGTTCCGTCCATAATAATGGATGGACAGTGGTCACGTCCCAAACAACTGAGGTCTGCTTCTCAAAATTTCAACACACTGTCATAAGTACAGGTTCAACTTACTCCTCAGTTTGAAGAGAGTGTAGTCATAAAAGCTGTAATCAGTAACACTCAGGTGGGAAGAATGGGAAGCAGATATTCCCAGTCAGCTGGCAGCAACCTAGGGGTACAAGCACAAATGGCTGCCACTTCTGAATGCTTGCAACCACTGCAGAACTCTACAGGCACAATTGTGCAGTGAGACAAACTAAGTAACATTGCCAAATTTTTGGCATGTAGAAGAAACCAATGAGGATTTACAAGGAGATATGTAGCGGGAACAAGTGGCGGCCTGCCTGCTGCCAGAATCTGGAATTCTTCCTAAGAAGACTTGAAAGGAGTGAAACGCTGTTCTGTTGAAATAACTCAGAACCTGATTCTGCATGTTCCTGGCAGAGGTCATTTGGCTGAACATAACCGTGGACTACTTAGAGACTGATATATCCAGTGTCATCCCTAGCAATGGATGGACATTGGTCACGACCCAAACAACTGAGGTCTGGATCTCAAAACTTTAACAGAGTGCCATAAGTAGAGGTTCAACTTAAACCTCAGGTTGAGTAGAGTGTAGCAGTAAAAGCTTTAATCAGTAACACTCAGGTGAGAAAAACATGTAGCAGATATTCCCATTCAGCTGGCAGTGTCCAACGGGGACAAGAACATCTGGCTGTAATGTTCGAATGTTTCCAACCCCACGAGAGCTCTGCAGGTGCAATTGTGCAGCAACTGAAACTGTGTATCATTGCCAAAATTCACGGGTGTAGAAGAAACTATGGAGGATAAACAAGGAGCTGTTAACCCGGTACACATGGAGGCCTGCCGGCAGCAAGATTCTGGAATTCTTCCTAAGAAGCCTTGAAAGTAGTGAAAGGCTCTTATGTTGCAATAACTTAGAACCTCATTCTGAGTGTTCCCGGCAGAAGTCATTCGCCTGAACACAACCGTAGACTAATTAGAGCCTGATATATATACAGTGCCATCCATAGTAATGGATGGACAGTGGTCCCGTCCCAAATAATTTTGGTTTGCTTCTCAGAACTTCAACACTGGTTCATAAGTAGAGGTTCAACTTACTCCTCAGGGTGAAGAGAGTGTACTCGTAAAAGCTCTAATCAGTAACACTCAGGTGGGAAGAACGGGAAGCAGATATTCCCAGTCAGCTGGCAGCATCCTAGGAGAACAAGCAAAAATGGCTGCCACTGCAGAGCTCTGCAGGTGCAATTGTGCATTGAGGCAAACTGAGTAACATTGCCAAACTTCACGGGTGTAGAAGAAACCACAGAGTATTTACAAGGAGATGTGAACCCAGAACACCTGGAGACCTGCCCTCAGCAAGCTTCTTTAATTCTTCCTAAGTAGCCTGGAAAGTAGTGAAACACCCTTATGTTGCAATAACTCAGAACCTCATTCTGAGTGTTCCGGGCAGATGTCATTCAGCTGAACATAACTGTGGACTAATTAGAGCCTGATATATCCAGTGCCATCCCTAGCAATGGATGGAGGTTGGTCACGTCCCAAACAAGTGACGTCTGGTTCTCAAAACTTGAACAGAGTGCCTTAAGTAGAGGTTCAACTTACTCCTCAGATTGAGTAGAGTGTAGCCATAAAAGCTGTAATCAGTAGCACCCAGGTGTGAAGAATGGGAAGCAGATATTCCCAGTCAGCTGGCAGTGTCCTACGGGGACAAGCTTATCTGGCAGCCACATCTGTATTTTTGCAAAGACGGGCTGTGCAGGCATAATTGTGCAGCAATGTAAACTTCATAATCTTGCCAAACTTCACGGGTGTAGAAGAAACCATGGAGGATTTACAAGGAGTTCTTAACTTGCCTGCGGACAGCAAGATTCTGGCATTCTTCCTAAGAAGCCTTGAAAGTAGTGAAACTCTCTTATGTTGAAATAACTGAGAACCTCATTCTGAGTTTTCCTGGCAGAGTTTGTTTGACTGAACACAACCGTGGAATAATTAGAGCCTGATATATCCAGTGCAGTCCATTAGTCCGTGGACTATTTAGAGCCTGATATATCCAGTTGTCTCGTCCAAAACAACTGTGGTCTGCTTCTCAAAACTTGAATACACTGTCATAAGTAGAGGTTCAACTTACTCTTCAGGGTGAAGAGCATGCAGTCGTGAAAGCACTAATCAGTAATACTCAGGTTGGAAGAACGGGAAGTAGATCTTCCCAGTCAGCTGGCAGCATCCTAGGGGGACAAGCACAAATGGCTGCCATTTCTGAGTGATTGCAAGCACTGCAGAGCTCTGCAGGCGCAATTATGCAGGAATGCCAACTGAGTAACATTGCCAAATTTCAGGCGTGTAGAAGAAACCACTGAGGATTTACAAGGAGATATGAACCCGGAACACCTGGTAGCCTGCCTGTTGCCAGAATTTGGAATTCTTCCTAAGAAGACTTGAAAGTAAGTGAAACGCCCTTCTGTTGCAATAACTCCGAATTGGATTCTGCATGTTCCCGGCAGAGGTCATTCAGCTGAATACAACCGTAGACTACTTAGAGCCTGATATATCCATAGCCATCCATAGTAATGGATGGAGGTTGGTCGTGTCCAAAACAACTGAGGTCTGGTTCTCAAAACGTTAACAGGGTGCCATAAATAGTGGTTCAACTTACTGCTCCGGTTGAGTAGAGTGTAGCTGTCAAAGCTGGAAACAGTAGCACTCTGGAGAGAAGAAAGGAAAGCACATATTCCCACTCAGCTGGCAGTGTCCTATGGGGACAAGCACATCTGTGTGCCACGTCTGAATATTTTGAACCACGGCAGAGGTCTGCAGACGCACTTGTGCAGCAAGGCAAAATGTGTAACCTTGCTAAATATCATGGGTGTAGAAGAAACCACGGAGGATTTACAAGGAGATGTTAACCCAGAACACTTGGAGGCCTGCCTGCAGCAAGATTCTGGAATTCTTCCTAAGAAGCCTTGAACGTAGTGAAACCCTCTTATGTTGCAATAACTCAGAACCTAATTCTGAGTGTTCCCGGCAGAGGTCATTGGGCTGAACACAACCATGGACTAATTAGAGCCTGATTTATCCATTGCCGTCCACAGTAATGGACGGACAGTGGCCGAGTCCCAAACAAGTGAGGTCTGCTTCCCAAAACTTCAACACAGTGTCATAAGTAGAGGTTCAACTTACTCCTCAGGATGAAGAGAGTTAAGTCCTAAAAGCTCTAATCAGTTACACTGAGGTGGGTAGTATGGGAATCAGATATTCCCAGTCAGCTGGCAGCATACTAGGGGGACAAGCACAAATGACTGCTACTTATGAGTGCATACAACCACCGCAGAGCTCTGAAGGTGCAATAGTGCAGTAATGCAAACTAAGTAACATTGCCAAACGTCAGCCGTGTAGAAGAAACCACTGTGGATTTACAAGGAGATATGAACCCGGACACCTGGCGGCCTGTTGGCTGCCAGAATCTGGAATTCTTCCTAAGAAGACTTGAAAGTAGTGAAACGCTGTTCTGTTGCACAAACTCAGAACCTGATTCTGCATGTTCCCGGCAGAGGTCATTCGGCTGGACACAACCGTGGACTACTTACAGCCTGATATATCCAGTGCCATCCATAGCAATGGATGGACCTTGGTCGCATCCCAAACAACTGAGGTCTGGTTCTCAAAACTTTCACAGAGTGTCATAAGTAGATGTTCAACTTACTCCTCAGGGTGAAGAGAGTGAAGTCGTAAAAGCTCTAAACAGTAACACTCAGGTGGGAAGAACAGGAAGCAGATATTCCCAGTCAGTTGGCAGCATCATAGGGGGACAAGCACACATGGCTACAACTTCTGAATGCATGCTACCATGGCAGAGCTCTGCAGAAGAAATTGTGCCGTAATGCAAACTGAGTAACATTACCAAACTTTAGGCTTTAGAAGAAATCACTGAGGATTTAGAAGGAGATATGTACCCGGAACACCTAGGGGCCTCCCGGCTTCCAGAATCTTGAATTCCTCCTAAGAAGACTTGAATGTAGTGAAACGCTATTCTGTTGCAATAACTCAGAACCTAATTCTGCATGTTCCTAGCAGAGGTCATTCGACTGAACACAACCGTGGACTACTTAGAGCCTGCTATATCCAGTGCCTCCCTAGCAACTGATGGACTTTGTTCACATCCCAAACAACTGAGGCCTGCTTCTTAAAACATTAACAGAATGCCATAAGTAGAGGTTCAACTTACTCTGCAGGTTGAGTATATTGTAGCCACAAAAGCTTTAATCAGTAGCATTCAGGTGAGAAGAACGGGAAGCAGATATTCCCAGTCAGCTGGCAGTGTCCTACGGGGACAAGCATATCTGGCTGCCACATCTGAATGTTTGCAAGTGTGGCAGAGCTCTACAGATGCAATTGTGCAGCAATGCAAACTTCCTAACCTTGCCAAACTTCACCGGTGTAGAAGAAACCACAGAGGATTTACAAGGAGATGTTAACCCGGAACACCCGGAGGCCTGCCGGCATCAAGGCTCTGGAATTCTTTCTAAGAAGCCTTGAAAGTAGTGAAACGCTCTTATGTTGCAATAACTCAGAACCTCATTCTGAGTATTCCCAGAAGATGTCATTGTGCTGAACACAACCATGGACTAATTAGAGCCTGATAGATCCAGTGCCGTCCAGAGTAATGGATGGACAGTGGCCGTGTCCCAAACAAGGGAGGTCTGCTTCTCAAAATTTCAACACAGTGTCATAAGTACAGGTTCAATTTACTCCTCAGTTTGAAGAGAGTGTAGTCATAAAAGCTTTCATCAGTGACACTCAGGTGGGAAAAACGGGAAGCAGATGTTCCTAGTTAGCTGGAACCATCCTAGGGGTACAAGCACAAATGGCTGCTACTTCTGAATGCTAGCAACCACTGCAGAACTCTGCAGGCACAATTGTGCAGTGAGGCAAACTGAGTAACATTGCCAAATTTCGGGCGTGTAGAAGAAACCACTGAGGATTTACAAGGAGATACGTACCCAGAACATCTGGCGGCTTGCCTGCTGCCAGAATCTGGAATTCTTCATAAGAAGAATTGAAAGTAGTGAAATGCTGTTCTGTTGCAATAACTCAGAACCTGATTCTGCATGTTCCCGGCAGAAGTCATTCAGCTGAACATAACCGTGGACGACTTAGAGACTGATATATCCAGTGTCATCCCTAGCAATGGATGGACATTGGTCACGACCCAAACAACTGAGGTCTGGATCTCAAAACTTTAACAG
>NW_012267476.1:344687-347779 GCF_000151885.1 Dipodomys ordii
GTCACGACCCAAACAACTGAGGTCTGGATCTCAAAACTTTAACAGAGTGCCATAAGTAGAGGTTCAACTTACTCCTCAGGTTGAGTAGAGTGTAGAGGTAAAAGCTGTAATCAGTAGCACTCAGGTGAGAAGAACGGGAAGAAGATCTTCCCAGTCAGCTGGCAGTGTCCTACGGGGACAAGAATGTCTGGATGCCATGTCTGAATGTTTGCAACTGCGGGAGAGCTCTGCAAGCGCATTTGTGCCATAATGCAAACTGAGTAACATTGCCAAACTTCATGCATGTAGAAAAACCACTGAGGATTTACAAGGAGATATGAACCCAGAATACATGGCAGCCTGCCGGCTGCCAGAGTCTGGAATTCTTCCTAAGAAGACTTAAAAGTAGTGAAATGCTTTTAGGTTGAAAAAACTGAGAACCTCATTCTGAGTGTTCCTGGAAGAGGTTATTCGAATGAACACAAGGGTGGACTAATTAGAGCCTGATATATCCAGTGCGGTCCATAGTAAGGGATGGACAATTGTCTCATCCCAAATAACTGTGGTCTGCTTCTCAAAACTTCAACACAGTGTCATAAGTAGAGGTTCAACTTTCTCCTCAGGGTGAAGAGAGTGTACTCTTAAAAGCTCTAATCAGTAATACTCAGGTAGGAAGAATGAGAAGTAGATATTCCCAGTCAGCTGGCGGCATCCTAGGGGGAAAATAACAAATGGATGCTATTTCTGAGTGCTTGCAACCACTGCAGAGCTCTGCAGGCACAATTGTGCAGCAATGCAAACTGAGTAACACTGCCAAACTTCAGGCGCGTAGAAAAAACCACTGAGGATTTACAAGGAGATATGAACCCGGAACACCTGGCAACCTATCGGCTGCCAGAATCTGGAATTCTTCCTAAGAAGACTTGAAGTAGTGAAAAGCTTTTATGTTGAAATAACTGAAAACCTCAATCTGAGTGTTATTCGACTGAACACAACCAAAGACTAATTAGAGCCTGATATATCCAGTGCTGTTCATAGTACTGGATGGATAGTGGTCACGTCACAAAACATTTTGGTTTGCTTCTCAAAACTTCAACACTGGATCATAAGTAGAGGTTCAACTTAATCCTCAGGGTGAAGAGAGTGTACTAGTAAAAGCTCTAATCAGTAATACTCAGGTGGGAAGAACGGAAAGTAGATATTCCCAGTCAGCTGGCAACATCCTAGGGAGAAAAGCACAAATGGCTGCCATTTCTGAGTGCTTGCAACCACTGCAGAGTTCTGCAGGCGCAATTGTGCAGCAATGTTAACTGCATAACCTTGCCAAACTTCACGGGTGTAGAAGAAACCACGGAGTATTTACAAGGAGATGTTAACTCGCAACACCTGGAGGCCTGCTGGCATCAAGATTTTGGAATTCTTCCTAAGAAACCTGGAAATGAGTGAAACGCTCCTATGTTGCAATAACTCAGAACCTCATTCTGAGTGTTCCCGGCAGAGGTCATTCAGCTGAAACCAACCGTGGACTACTTGGAGCCTGATATATCCAGTGCCGTCCATAGTAATGGATGGACAGTGGCCGCGTCCCAAACAACTGTGGTCTGCTTCTCAAAACTTCAACACAGTGTCCTAAGTAGAGGTTCTACTTACTCCTCAGGCTGAAGAGAGGGTAGTTGTAAAAGCACTAATCAGTAATATTCATGTTGGATGAACGGGAAGCAGGTCTTCCCAGTCAGCTGGCATCATCCTAGGGGACAAGCCCAAATGGTTGCAACGTCGGAGTGATTGCAACCATGGAAGAGCTCTACAGGCACAATTGTGCAGTAATGCAAACTGAGTAACACTGCCAAATTTTGGGCGTGTAGAAGAAACCACTGAGGATTTACAAGGAGATATGAACCCGGAACACCTGGAGGTCTGCCGGCTGCCAGAATCTGGAATTCTTCCTAAGAAGACTTGAAAGTAGTGAAACGCTGTTCTGTTGCAATAACTCAGAAACTGATTCTGTTTCTTCCTGGCAGAGGTCATTCGGTTGAAGACACCCGTGGACTAATTAGAGCGAACCATGGAGGATTTACAAGGAGATGTTAACTCCGAGCACCTGGAGGCCTACCAGCAGCAAGATTCTGGAATTCTTCCTATAAAACCTTGAAAGTAGTGAAACAATCTTTTGTTGTAATAACTCAGAACCTCATTGTGAGTGTTCCCGGCAGAGGTCATTCGGCTGAACACAACCGTGGACTAATTAGAGCCTGATATATCCAGTGCCATCCATACCAATGGATATATATTGGTCGAGTCCCAAAAAACTATGGTCTGGTTCTCAAAATGTTAACAGAGTACCATAAGTAGAGTTTCAACTTATTCCTCAGGTTGAGTAGCGTGTAGCTGTAAAAGCTGTAATCTGTAGCACTTAGGTGAGAGGAATGGGAAGCAGATATTCCTAGTCAGTGGGCAGTGTCCTACAGGGACAAGCATATCTGCCTGCCACGTCTGGAAATTTGCAATCATGGCAGAGCTCTGCTGGAGCAATTGTGCAGCAATGCAAACTGCGTAACCTTGCCAAACTTAATGGGTGTAGAAGAAATCACGGATGATTTACAAGGACATGTTAACCCGGAACACCTGGAGGCCTGCCGACATCAAGATTCCTGATTTCTTACTAAGAAGCCTGGAAAGTAGTGAAACCCACTTATGTTGCAATAACTCAGAACCTCATTTGGAGTGTTCCTGGCAGAGGTCATTCTGCTGAACACAACCGTGGACTAATTAGAGCCTGATAGATCCAGTGCCAGCCATAGTAATGGATGGACAGTGTCCCGGTCCCAAACAACTGAGGTCTGCTTCTCAAATCTTGAACACGGTGTCATAAGTAGAGGTTCAACTTACTCCTCAGGGTGAAGAGAGTGTAGTCGTAAAAGCTCTAATCAGTAACACTCAGGTGGGAAGAAGGGGAAGCAGATCTTCCCAGTCAGCTGGCAGCATCCTAGGTGGACAAGCCCAAATGGCTGCCACTTTTGAGTGCTTGCAACCACTGCAGAGCTCTCCAGGTGCAATTGTGCAGTAATGCAAACTGAGTAACATTGCCAAACTACAGGCGTGTACAAGAAATC
>NW_012267476.1:350734-400410 GCF_000151885.1 Dipodomys ordii
GCCAAACAAGTGAGGTCTGCTTCCCAAAACTTCAACACTGGGTCATAAGGAGAGGTTCAACATACTCTTCAGGGTGAAGAGAGTGTACTGGTAAAAGCACTAATCAGTAAAATTCAGGTGAGAAGAATCAGAAGCAGATATTCCCAGTCAGCTGGCAGCAACCTAGGGGGACAAGCACAAATGGCTGCCACTTCTGAGTGCTTACAACCACTGCAGAACTCTGCAGGGGCAATTGTGCAGTAATGCAAGCTGAGTAACACTGCCAATCTTCAGGCATGTAGAAGAAACCACTGAGGATTTACAAGGAGATATGAACCCGGAACACCTGGCAGCCTGCAGGCTGCCAGAATCTGGAATTCTTCCTAAGAAGACTTGAAAGTAGTGAAACGCTGTTCTGTTGCAACAACTCAGAACCTGATTCTGCATGTTCCCGTCAGAGGTCATTCGGCTGAACACAACTGTGGACAACTTAGACTCTGATATATCCAGTGCCATCCATAGAAATAGATGGACGTTGGTGGCGTCCCAAACAACTGAGGTCTGGTTCTCAAAACTTTCCTGGAGTGCGATAAGTGGAGGTTCAAATTACTCCTCACGTTGAGTAGAATGTACATGTAAAAGCTGTAATCAGTAGCACTCAGGTGAGAAGAACAGGAAGGAGATATTCCCAGTCAGCTGGCAGTGTCCTACGGGGACAAGCATATCTGGTTGCCACATCTGTATTTTTGCAACCGCGGCAGAGCTCCCCAGGCCCAATTTTACAGCAATGCGAACTTCATAACCTTGCCAAACTTCACGGGTGTACAAGAATCCACGGAGCATTTACAAGGAGATGTTAACCTGGAAGACCTGGAGGCTTGCCGGCAGCAAGATTTTGGAATTCTTCCTAAGAAGCCTTGAAAGTAGTGAAACGCACTTCTGTTGCAGTAACTCAGAACCTCATTCTCAGTGTTGGAACACAGAGGTCATTCGGCTAAACACAACCATGGACTAATTAGAACCTGATATATCCAGTGCTATCCAGAGTAATGGATGGACAGTGGTTGCGTCCCAAACAACTTGGCCTGCTTCTCAAAACTTCAACCCAGTGTTATAAGTAGAGTTTCAACTTACTCCTCAGGATGAAGAGAGTATCCTCGTAAAAGCTCTATTCAGTAACACTCAGGTGGGAAGAAGGGGAAACAGATATTCCCAGCCAGCTGGCAGTCTCCTCCAGGGACAACCATATCTGGCTGTCATGTCTGAATGTTGGCAACCACGGCAGAGCTTTGCAGGCACAATTGTGCAGCAATGCAAACTGCGAAACCTTGCCAAACATCACGGGTGTAGAAGAAACCACAGAGGATTTATAAGGAGATGTTATCCCGGAACACCTGGAGGCAGGCCGGCAGCAAGATTCTGGACTTCTTCCTAAGAAGCCTTGAAAGTAGTGAAATGCTCTTATATTACAATAACTCAGAACCTGATTCTGAGTGTTCACATCAGAGGTCATTCGGTGAACACAACTGTGGAATAATTAGAGATTGATATATCCAGTGCCTTCCATAGTAATGGATGGACAGTGGTCGCTTCCCAAACAACTGAGGTCTGCTTCTCAAACTTCAACACAAGATCATAAGTAGAGGTTGAACTTACTCTTCAGGGTGAAGAGAGTGTAGTGGTAAAAGCTCTAATCAGTAACATCCAGGTGGGAAGAACAGGAAGCAGATATTCCCAGTCAGCTGGCAGCATCCTAGGGGGACAAGCACAAATGGCTGCCACTTCTGAGTGCTTGCAACGACTGAAGAGCTCTGCAGGCGCAATTGTATAGTAATGCAAACTGAGTAAGACTGCCAAACTTCAGGCATGTAGAAGAAACCACTGAGGATTCACAAGGAGATATGAACCCGGAACATCTGGCAGTCTGCCAGCTGCCAAAGTCTGAAATTCTTCCTAAGAAGACTTGAAAGTAGTGAAACGATGTTGTGTTGCAGTAACTCAGAATCTGATTCAGCATGTTCCCGGCAGAGTTCATTCGGATGAACACAACCAGGTCTGGTTCTCAAAATTTTAACAAAGTGCCATAAGTAGAGGTTCAACTTACTCCTCAGGTTGAGTAGAGTGTAGCCGTAAAAGTTGTAATCAGGAACACTCAGGTGGGAAGAAAGGGAAGCAGATATTCCAAATCAGCTGGCAGTATTCTAAGGGGAAAGGCACAAATGGCTGCCACTTCTGTGTGCTTGCAACCACTGCAGAGCTCTGTAGGCACAATTGTGTGGTAATTCAAATGAGTAACATTGCCAAACTTCAGGCGTGTAGACGAAACCACTGAGGATTTACAAGGAGATATGAACCCGGAACACCTGGCGGCCTGCCGGCTGCCAGAATCTGGAATTCTTCCTAAGAAGACTCGAAAGTAGTGAAACGCTGTTCTGTTGCAATAACTCAGAACCTGATTCTGCATGTTTCCAGCGAGGTCATTTGGCTGAACACAACCGTGGACTACTTAGAGCCTTATATATCTATTGCCATCCATAGCAATGGATGGACATTGGTCGCGTCCCAAACAACTGAGGTCTGGTTCTCAAAACTTTAACAGAGTGCCCTGAGTAGAGGTTCACTTACTCCTCAGTTTGAGTAGAGTGTAGCCATCAAAACTGTAATCAGTAGCACTCAGGTGATAAGAACGGGAAGCAGATATTCCCAGTCAGCTGGCAGTGTCCTACCAGGACAAGCATATCTGGCTGACCCTTCTGAATGTTTGCAACCGCAGCAGAGCTCTGCAGGCACAATTGTGCAGCAATGTAAACTGCGTAACCTTGCCAAACTTCATAGGTGTAGAAGAAACCACGGAAGATTTACAAGGAGGTATTAACCGGGAACACCTGGAATCCTGCCAGTAGCAAGATTCTGGAGGTCTTCCTAAGAAGCCTTGAAAGCAGTGAAACGCTCCTATGTTGCAATAACTCAGAACCTTATTCTGAGTGTTCCCAGCAGAGATCATTCAGCTGAACACAACCGTGGACTAATTAGAGCCTGATATATCCATTGCCATCCATAGTAATGGATGGACAGTGGTGGTGTCCAAAACAACTTAGGTTTGCTTCTGAAAACTTCAACACAGTGTCATAAGTAGAGGTTCTACTTACTCCTCAGGGTGAAGAGAATGTGGTGGTAAAAGCTCTAATCAGTAACACTCAGGTAGGAAGAACGGGAAGCAGATATTCCCAATCAGCTGGCAGCATTCTAGGGGAACAAGCACAAATGGCTGCCACTTCTGAGTGCTTGCAACCACAGCAGAGCTCTGCAGGCACAGCTTTGCAGTAATGCAAACTGAGTAACACTGCCAAACTTCAGGGATATAGAAGAAACCATTGAGGATTGACAAGAAGATATGGACCCAGAACCTCTGGCAGCCTGCCAGCTGCCAGAATCTGGAATTCTTCCTAAGAAGACTTGAAAGTAGTGAAACCCTGTTTTGTTGCAATAACTCAGAACCTGATTCTGCATGTTCCCGGCAGAGGTCATTCAGCTGAACACAACCATGGACTACTTAGAGCCTAATATATTTAGTGTCATCCATAGCAATGGATGGACGTTGGTCGCGTCCCAAACAACTGAGGTCTGGTTCTAAAAACTTTAACAGAGTGCCATAAGTAGAGGTTCAACTTACTTCTCAGTTTGAGTAGAGTGTAGCCGTAAAAGCTGTACCCAGTAGCACTCAGGTGAGAAGAATGGGAAGCAGATATTCCCAGTCAGCTGGCAGTGTCCTACTGGGACAAGCATATCTGGATTCTCCATCTGAATGTTTGCAACCGAGGCAGAGTTCTGCAGGCCCAATTGTGCAGCAATGCAAACTGCATAACCTTGCCAAACTTCACGACTGTAGAAGAAACCACGGAGGATTTACAAGGAGATATGTACCCAGAACACCTGGAGGCCTGCCGGCTGTCAGACTCTGAAATTCTTCCTAAGAAGACTTGAAAGTAGTGAAGCGCTGTTCTGTTGTAATAACTCCGAACCTGATTCTGCATGTTCCCCGCAGATGTCATTCGGCTGAACACAACCATGGACTCCTTAGAGCCTGGTATATCCAGTGCCATCCATAGCAATGGATGGATGTTGGTCACGTCGCAAACAACTAAGGTCTGGTTCTCAAAACTTTAACAGAGTGCCATAAGTAGAGGTTCAACTTACTCCTCAGTTTGCAGAGAGTGTAGCCCTCAAAGCTGTAATCAGTAGCACTCACGTGAAAAGAACGGGAAGCAGATATTCCCAGTCAGCAGGCAGTTTCCTAAGGGGACAAACATATCTGGCTTCCACGTCTGAATATTTGCATCCGTGGCAGTGCTCTGCTGGCGCAATTGTGCAGGAATGCAAACTGCCTAACCTTGCCAAACTTCACGGTAGTAGAATAAACCACGGAGAATTTACAAGGAGATGATAACCCGGAACACCTGGAGGCCTGCCGGCAGCAAGGTTCTGGAATTCTTCCTAAGGAACATTAAAAGCAATGAAAGGCTGTTCTGTTGTAATAACTCACAACCTCATTCTGAGTGTTCCCGGCAGAGGTCATTTGGTTGAACACAACCATGGACTAATTAGAGACTGATATATTCAGTGCTGTCCATAGTAATGGATAGACAGTGGTCACATCCCAAACAACTGAGGTCTGCTTCTCAAAACTTCAACCCAGTGTCATAAATAGAGGTTCAACTTACTTCTCAGGGTGAAGAGAGTGTAGTCGTAAAAGCTCTAATCGGTAACACTCAGGTTAGAAAAATGGGAAACAGATATTCCCAGTCAACTGGCAGCATCCTAGGAGGACAAGCCCAAATGGCTGCCACTTTTGAGTGCTTGCAACCACTGCAGAGCTCTGCAGGCACAATTGTGCAGTCTTGCCAACTGAGTAACATTGCCAAACTTTATCTGTGCAGAAGAAAACACTAATAATTTACAAGGAGACATGACCCCAGAACACCTTTGGCCTGCCGACTTCCAGAGTCTGGAATTCTTCCTAAGAAGACTTGAAAGTAGTGAAACGCTGTTCTGTTGCAATAACTCAGAACCTGATTCTGCATGTTTCAAGCAGAGGTCATTCGGCTGAACATAACCGTGGACTACTTAGAGCCTGATATATCCAGTGCCATCCATAGCAATGGATGGACCTTGGTCGAGTCCCAAACAACTGAGGTCTGGTTCTCACAACTTTAACAGAGTACCATAAGTAAAGGTTCAACTTACTCCTCAGTTTGAGTAGAGTGTAGCCATAAAAGCTGTAATCAGTAGCCCTCAGTTAAGAAGAACGGGAAGCAGATATTCCCAATCATCTGGCAGTGTCCTACGGGGACAAGCATATCTGGCTGCCACATCTGAATGTTTGCAACCGCAGCAGAGCTATGCAGGCGCAATTGTGCAGCAATGCAAACTTGGAAACCTTGACAAACTTCAAGGTAGTAGAAGAAACCACGGAGGATTTACAAGATATTAACCTGGAATACCTGGAGGCCTGCTGGCAGCAAGATTCTGGAATTCTTCCTATGGAACCTTGAAAGTAGTGAAATGCTCTTATGTTGCAATAACTCAGAACCTCATTCTGAGTGTTCCCGGCAGAGGTCATTAGGTTGAACAAAACCGTGGACTAATTAGAACCTGATATATCCAGTGCCATCCATAGTATTGGATGGACAGTGGTCGCGTCCTAAACAACTGAGGTCTGCTTCTCAAAACTTCAACACAGTGTCATAAGTCATGGTTCAACTTACTTCTCAGGGTGAAGAGAGTGTAGTCATAAAAGCTCTAATCAGTAACTCTCAGGTGGGAAGAATGGGAAGCAGATATTCCCTGTCTGCTGGCTGTATCCTGGGGGACAAGCACAAATGGCTGCCACTTCTGAGTGCTTGCAACCAATGCAGAGCTCTGTAGGGGCAATTGTGCAGGAATGCAAACTGAGTAACATTGCCAAATTTCAGACATGTAGAAGAATCCACTGAGGACTTACAAGGAGACATGAACCCGGAACGCCTGGCGGCCTGCCAGCTTCCAGAATCTGGAATTCTTCCTAGGTAGACTTGAAAGTAGTGAAACGCTGTTCTGTTGCAATAACTCAAAACCTCATTCTGAGTGTTCCCGGCAGAGGTCATTCTCCTGCACTCTTCAGCTCAAAGTGAGCGCTGTACCGCTTGAGCCATAGCACCACTTCCAGCTTTCTAGTTGTTTATTGGAGATAAGAGCCTCACTGAGTTTCCTGCCCAGGCTGGCTTTGAACCAGGATCCTCAGACCTCAGCATCCTGAATAGCTTGGATTATAGGCCTGAGTCACCGGCGCCTGGTTGGCACAATTTTTTTGGGGGGGTGGTCCGGTCATGGGGCCTGAACTCTGGGCCTGGGCGCTGTCCCTCAGCTCTTCAGCTCAAGGCTAGCGCTTTTACCACTTGAGGGCACAAATTTTTTGATGCGGTTGTTTGCACAATTTTTTTTTTGCCCAAAAGTTTCGATGGAGAATGTAAAAATAAATTCTCCTTTTTTTATCAAACCTTAACCAACTTTTTCAACCAATAAGTTTATTTGTTGACATTTATTTTTTAAAATTTTGAGTTAAATAATTCCTAGTTATCAAAAGTATCTCTTCATTTTGTAGTTGAAAATAACTAATTCTCTAAATATTTAGACTCTGTTTATTAGTTAAAGGTATGTTTGCTTCAAATTCCATCTACTTTTTTAAATTTAGCAACCAACAAGTTAGTGACTTAAATATATAGTATAAGAAAAGATGGCCTAGGACTATGTGACTGAGTATAAACTGAAATCGAATGAGTTTTCCAAGTGGTCAACACTAAAGAAATGACAAATAATATTTGTGTGTGAATAAATACATGCATACAAACATATACATGCATGCACTGTAAAAGTATGTCATTTGTAGGAAAACATAGAACTAAAGTCATTAGATTTTCAGTGATTTCCTGATGCTCAAAATCTGTTTCCTGTATTTTTACTATTTATGAAATCTCTTCCTAATCTAATCTCTTCCTAATCTAATAATGATCATGTTTATGATAATGCCATATAAGTGTAAAAGATGTTTGTCAGGGGTGAATAACAATGAAGTATATTTTAGACATGTGCATATACACATATTTATATGAACTCATATTTATTTGTAAATATATATATACCTAAATATATAATTTATGTGTGTATAAATATGTATAAGAATAAATATTTATATATTCACATATATATGTATATAATATATGAAGTCAGAACAATAAAATCCACCTAAACTCTGTTGGAGAAAGTAAATTGAAGAAGACAAGGGATATGATAGAAAAGGTAAGTTATTTCAAACCATGTTGTGCACATTTATAAAATTATCACAATAGAACCCCTCATAGTATTAATACATGCTAATTCAAAATTGAATTTAAATATAAAAATAAACTACAAAAATCTAAAATCACTGAGAACAGATAATTGTAGGGTTATATGCTCAGTAAATTAGAAGAAAAAAGAAGGCATTCTGCCTCTCTACGTAATAGCAGTTATACTCAGAAGGGATGGATAGACAAGCAATATTAAGAAAATTCAGAATATAAACCGCATGAACTTGTGTAGGATAGGACTAACATCTGAGCTACTTGCTCTAGGAGTTCATAATTATGGTAATATACTAAGAACTGTGGAGCTGCAACTTTTTGCCAGGGTACACGTGTTTGTGAGCCAGTACCAAGGGCTGAACTCAGAGCCTCACATTCTTACTTATCTTTTTTTCTGCTATATTTAGAGTGGTTATTTTTATTGTTATTGTACATATGTGATGTACAGAGGGATGACAATCACGTAAGTCAGTAATGAGTATATTTCTTTTTGAACAGTTTCACCTCATTCCTCATTTTCTCCCAGGTTTTTTCTTAATTTACAACTCTACCATTTGAGCACTTTACTTTGGTGTTTGATTGGAATAAGGGTCTCTAGGATTTGTCTTTTCTATGCTGGCTTCCAATTGGGATCTTCAGATCTCAAACTCCAGTACATCTAGAACTGGTCATCTAGAACCACCCCTGCCCAGGAACTGTACATTTTTATGTGTCTCTCTTGATGAAAATTATCATCTAAGTACAGCAGACACAGAAAATAACTTTAAGTGTACTGATTTGCAAAATAATTTACCTGCAGGGCTGAAAAAATGTCTCAGTGGTAGAGTGCTTGCCTCGCATGCATGAGGCCCTGGATTCAATTCCTCAGCACCACATAAGCAGAAAAAGCCAGAAGTGACACTGTGGCTCAAGTGATACAGTGCTAGCCTTGAGCTGAAGGATTGAGGGACAGCATCCTGGACCAGAGTTTGGGCCCCACCTGACAAACACAAACAAATAAACCAAAAACACCTGCTAAATCTATTCAGGTTGCTGAAAAAGTATACTATTACAGAAAGGAGAAAACACAAATTTGTAGTGAGCACTCAGGAATTTGGCTGAGTTTCCCAGCAATAGTATATAATACCTGGTTGAACTTGGCCAAGTTCAAAATCTATTTTGTCTTCTCAGTTGCACAAATAATTAGGGAATAATTTGAATTATGCCAATTGTTTGGTTGTTATGAAGAATCAATAATTAGAGATATGAAAATTTCCTTGATCTGTGACTTAATATTGTAATTCAGATTATGTAGTTAATATCTGAATTGTCTGCTCTTGAGCTTTTTTCCCCTTTAAAATGCAACCACCATTTCTCTAATACAAACTCCTGTAAGCTTCCTCAAGGGCTCTGTGAAATTTAGTTATATTTTCAAAATCATAAATCATCTCTGTCAAGATTATCATGTCTAGGCAAACAATCTATTACAAAGAGATTAAATTTTAATTTTTAGGAGAATAAATACTATCCAAGAGGAAGAATGCCCTTGTTAAGTGAAAATACATCTACACATAGGCACTTATAATTGCATTTAGGACAAGATTTGACTTTTGAATGTAAAAAGATAAAGTGCCAAACAACAGAGATATGTTCAGTATTTTATAGAGATATGTTCAGTATTTTCTTTGTATAGTGTCAATGTTTATGTTTATATGTAACTCTTACTATTTAATAAAAATAAATTTTCTAATTGCTTGACATCAGGAAATGTTATGCTTTGCTCTAACTTAGGTTAAAAGTATCTTAAATGAAGCCAAATGATTACCAATTGGTTGTCTGTTTCTGAAGTTTTATAGCCTTAGTATTCAGAGTATTAAACTCATTGTGACACAACTGAATGGATAAAGCAATCAGAAACACATATCTGTTTAATTAAAATATATTTTATTTTATATTAAATTTCAGTCTATTAATTTAACATATTTTCTTCTGTGTAATCAGATGCTTACCAACATGCGTATAACAACAAACAAGCTAGTGTTTGGGGATAATGTAGATAAAACTTAAAATGGCCAGCAGATGGCGATGCATCCCCTTACATGAGCTTACTAGACTTACTAGAATTTATCTCTTGAACAATACAAAATTAATTTTGATAGGCTGAATCGTATTTGTTATTAGTTAGCAGATAAGTGTTTTTGTCATTATTTTATTCTTTAAATGTCTCAATGCCCAATAAATATTTCAAAATATATTTTTATTAAATGCTTCAAAATATTTTCAAAAGTCAGGAAGCACTCATAATTTCCTTAGGAAAATGTACCTTTCAAAATATTAGTTATACATATAAAGGTCAGTTGAGGAAATTCGATTTAAATAGGAATAGTTCAGATAGTTTTAAAAGGTGCTTAATTCCCAAGAGCTCACACTACAGTGGAAAAAAGAAAAGAGCATATTTATAATATAATTTGATAAGACATTGGAGCAGAGAGCTTTGAGCAGAGAACAAAAGTGTAGTTGGATTGCAAAAAAAACTGATAGAAAAATATTTTCATAGAAAATATATTGGTTTAGTTGCATTAGAAATAAAGTCAATATTTTCCCAACTATGAGATGGAGAAATGTAATTTAAGGGAGATCAGTGTAAGGAAAAATAAGTAAGGAATATAAAAAATATTCTTGGATTTTAGGAAACTGATTATCTGGGTGACCACAGTGTAAGAGTAACATCAGAGTGAAGAGAGAAAAAAGTGAAGCACATAAAGCCATGAGAATACAGAATTTTCTGGAAGTTATTATAAGGTAAAATGAGAACTAGTGAATATTATAAAGCAATGAGAAATTAATTGGGACCAGGTGGCAATGGCTTGTGCTTATATTCTTGGCTACTGAAGAGGCTGAGAATCACAGGTCAAAACAGTGAGTAGTTGAATCCATGCGCCTTTTATCTCCATGTAACCAGAAAAAAGATGTTAAGGGAAGTGTGGCTTAAATGATCCACCAAGTGAAGTAAGAGTGTGAGGTCCTGAGTTCAAGCCACAGTATTAACATTCAAAATATGGTTTACTAAACAGCTGTGCAATCAGAGGTCATTTCTGGAGCCTGGAAAACATCAATGAAGCCTCAATCAAACTATAGGAGGGGTGCTGAAATGAAAGGAAGAGACAGAAACATATGTGCATGAATCCTTACCTCAGTGTGTTGTACTTTGAAGTATGAATGGAGATCAAACCTCCATATGCTCATATTTTTTTTCAAATTAGTTCTCAAAAACTATGTGGCTTATTACACAAGAGCATTTCCTTAGTAGAGTGGACAGAATCCTTGCTGACTATATGAACAACAACCACATGATTTAAATGAGGGAGAAGAATAAAATATTTCTTTTTTTCAATTCAAGGTTTTCTGTTTTAATTTTAATAAGCTTTTTATTGTGGAAATACTGTGCAGAGGGGTTACAGTTGCATGAGCAAAGTCATGAGTACATTTCTTATCAAGCATTGTTGCCCCCTCTTTTGTTTTTCCCCTACCATCCCTTCCCTCTCACCTCCACAACTACACTCCCCCCACACACCTAAATTGTAAAATTCATTTTTCAACCTAGTGTCTTGTACATCTCATTGTTACAATGGTTCAACCTGTATCTCTATTTAAACATTTTGTTTTTTTCCATTCCCCTCCCCAAATTATACCTACATCAAATACAGTGAAAACAGGATATACCGTGAGGGAGGGACATACAAAGCAACAAAAAAATCACATGGTACCTTATAAATACATTAGAAACAATAGCAAGCAAGCAAGAAACAAACAAAAACACTTGTATCCTTGTCTTGGGGTTCATTTCGCTTAACTTCATCTCATATGTACATCGCTACTGACCTTTTCTACTTCTGAGACCTTTATATTTGATAGACTCAAAGCACCTGTTACCCATGTACAGATAAGACACTGAGACCTAAGTAGGAGGTGAATAATTTTAAGTTGGATAAAGGGAGTAAATATACTTATTTGAGATTTGATGTAGTTACCTTCTGAAGGAGTGTTACATTTCCATAGGTACCTGAAGTCATGTGTACCAGACTGAAACTTAAAGATATGTAAGGTACAGAAAAGATTTGACACTCAAATTAAAAAGAAAAAAAGTAACTTTTTAGAATGAAATAAAAAGAGCCATAAAGAAAAAGAGCCATAAAGTAAGAAAATGTGTACATATACAGACATTCTTACACAGAATAATACAATATTACCAATAGCTAATATGTAGTAAGGGCTTATCTGGTATCAAATATTTGGTTAGATGCTTTGAATTCATTAGTTTTCTTTACTTTCCCAAACAATTTCAGAAAGCAGAACTAGAATGGGTGCCGGAGGCACACACCTGTAATCCTAGCTACTCAGGAGGCTGAGATCTGAGGATGGCAGTTCAAAGCCAGCCTGGGCAGTTAAGTCCATGAGACTCTTATCTCCAATTAACCACCAGAAATCTGGAAGTGGCGCTATGGCTCAAGTGGTAGAGCACTCTCCTTGAGCAGAAAAGCTGAGGGACAGTGCCCAGGACCAGAGTTCAAGACCCATGACCCGGAAAAAAAAAGCAGAACTGGGATGATTCCAATTTTATTTTATTTTTTAGTAAAATACACATAAAGAAGTGATCAACTTAGTCATCCTTTAGTAATTGACCAACTTTAGGAAGATGGGACAATGTCCAATCCTAAACTTGGATTATCTGAATCTATTATTTGTTCTTTTCTTTCCCAGATTTTACTGTCTTGTAACATGGATGACAAGATCTCCTTGAACTTGAGATTCTCCTGTCTCAGCCTCAGGAGAACAGGGTTATAGGAAAATATCAGTGCTCACATTTTTAATGTACATAGTATAACACAGTAAACACTGGGAAAGGCGATCATAGTTCAACCACAATATTCTGTGTTTGGTTGTGGAAGTTATTCCAGGATGAGAGTCTCTTTATTCTGAGTTTAGATTAAAGCAAGAACTAATTAGTGTGGGGAGGGGTTGTCACTACACGTTGGGCAGGACCCCAGGACGGATTTAGATAAAGGAAGAAGCTTTGGAAAGCATAACAGGACCCTGATCTTGACACTGGGCATCTTTCCACAACAAAATTAAGTTTTTAAAAATGAAAACTTTCAGCCAAAAAAGAGAAAATGTTGATGTATCTGGGCACTCCTCTATGTCACTCATTCAGGAAAAAAAATATGTGAAATAAATAACAGATGATGAGTGCTTCAACAGTCTTTTTGAAATGCTAAGCTCTGCCTCTCAAGCTTTATGTAGCAAATTTGTCACTAAAGGCAAAAAATATGCCAAATTTGGGATTGGAAGAAATGTCCTAGTGGTGTCATTATCTTCTTGTATTTGGAAACCAAATAGTAATTGAACAGACATATGAAACTTAAGTTCAGTATGTATATATTTAGTGATCAGAGAACAGCAATGAAAATAAGGTGTACTTTATTTAAATGAATATGCCTAAAATACTGATTTTTAAAAAAATTATTAACTAAATTTTTATTATGGCTAAAGATGGTGACCAGTGATTAGGGGTTAATCTTGCCTATGCACTTCAATACTGTGGCATCTAAGTATGTACTAATTAAATTTAAATTCACCTCTATTAACTACATTTAAATAAATTAAATGCACAGTAGTTCAGCCACAACAGTCACATCTCAAGGGTCCAAGGAAGGTAACAATTGCTGTACTTCCTACTTCAGTAAGAGAATCTCTTCCTTAACCTAGGCTGGCCTTACATTCTTCTCACCTCGATTAAACTTAAGACAGTTTTTTTCTCCTCTTTTTTTTCCTTTAGGCTCTTACTCTGCTTTATTAGAACATTAAAAAAATTGTAATTGTAATTTTTTCCTCTTCCCCTTTGAGATATATGTAAATGTATTCCAGAACTTCTAGCCAGTTTTATAACCCAACAATGACTTCTTCAGAAAGCTTGGAGCCATCTTTTTGAAATGTAAATATTAAGAAAAATAGTCTTCTGTTCATACCTTTATAATTTTGTGGTAGGAGGTAGAAGCCTAATTTCATTGTGTACCTCCTTCCCATTACTGTAAAAATATAGGAAAGTTCCACTTTATAATTATGATGTACAATTATACATGTCATTATAAGTATAATGGTATTAATATAATCATATATCATATAATATGTATATAATATACACTTATATATTTTTATACATATATATAATTTTATATTCTATGGGAAAAACAGGTTACTTAATATTTGACTGAAAATTTTCATTATCGCATAATAATTTTACACATTTATAAGGTACAGTGTGATATTTCACAAAATAATTTGAAGATGGAAATGTTATTTACCCTGCTTTGGTCAAAATTTATATGCATGTCTTGAACTATCTGTGCTCTTCTTAAAACTTGATATTCAAACACTGACACTGACTTCCATTTTTTTAAGCTCTGATATATGATATCATTTGTAGAATTTGAACAAGAATATAAAATATTTCTACATTCAGTCAGTCATCTAAATCTGTGGGTTTCTCATTTGTAGATTCAGCCACTGATATGTGAAAATATTTTGGAAAAAAATTGTCTGTACTCAGTAGGTACAGACTTTTATTTATCATTATCCTCTGATTCATACAGTAGAGCAACTACCAAGATAGTGGTTGTCTTTGATATTATAGATGAAATAAGCAATCTAGAAATTTATACATTATTGCATTTGAGAGATTATTAGATTACAGATATATGGCAATATCCATAAATATCTATAAGTCTATCTATAGTTATATATATGAAAATTATCTACTCATCTATAGAAGAGACTGGAACATCCATGTGTTTTGGCTTTGGTGGTATCCAGAACCCATTGCTTGAAGGTGTCAAGGCAACACTATGTTCATGACCAAGGTGAGATAATATTCATTAAAAAGAAGAAAGTTTAAACAAAGTTTAACTAAGGATGGAAGGGAAGTGATGTGACTATAATTGTATGAGAGAGAATATTTCTTACATTTAATTTAAAGTAGACAATGCATCTTTCTCATTGTAAGTCATATTCCAGCAATTTTCCTATGATTTGTGTTGTCTACTAAAGCAATGTAGAAATTTGGACTGAACATCTAAATCATTGACCAGACAAGTAAATTTTACCTTACATTTTGTTTGGTGTACTACAAATGAAACATACGCAAGCATAGACAAACGTCAATATGACCAGGGAACTGTGTTTGCTTAGGCCAATCTAAAGTACATTTAAATATTCTTGGTGTGAATCACACTCTAATTAAATGGTATTATGAGATAAACATCATGTAGATGTAAACAACTCTGGCATCTTTGCTGTTACATGAAAGGCATTTATTTCTGAAAGACAAGGACATGTTTATTGTGAGAAACAAATACAGTGAAATGAATTGAGTATAATAAAATTACAATATGTCCAAATACTGTAATTCTTCAGGCATATATAAAAATACAGATTTACTCTGATAAAAGGTCTCAAGCCATATTCTTTATTGTGATTGGATTTGAAGTGACTTTCTTTTTTCTTCTTTTTTTAATGTTTTTTATTGTGAGAATACTATAGAGAGGAGGGGTTACAGCTACATGAACCAGGTAATGATTACATTTCTTATCAAGCTTTGTTGTCCCCTTCTTTGTTTTCCCCTACCATCCCTTTCCTCCCATCTCCACAACTACTTTCCCCCTCCCTCCCCCTGCTGCCTAAATTGTAAAGTTCATTTTTCGACATAGCATCGTGTCTATCTCATTGTTGCAATGGGTCAACCTGTATCCCTGTTTAAATTATTTGTTTTTTCCTTTCCCCTCCCCAAATTATACCAACATCTAATACAGTGAAAACAAGAGTTATACCGTGAGGGAGGGACATACAAAGCAACAACAAAAAAAACTCCGGTAGTACCTTATAAATATGTTAGTAGCAATAGCAAGACAGAAAAAAATCACTTGTGTCTTGGGCCATTTGTTAGGAAATGGAAAGACTTGGAAAAAATTAAATTCAGTGAAGTAAGCCAGACACAAATAAACACAGGTCCCATGGTTTCCCTTATTTGCAATAACTAGTATATGTTTGAGACAAGCAGAAAAGGTCTGATAAGATGACGTTAAGCGCAATGAACCCCAAGATAAGGACACAAGTGTTTATTTTTGTTGTTTTGTTTTGTTTTGTTTTTGTAGGCCTTGAACACTGGCCCTGGTCATCATTCCTGAGCTCTTCAGCCCAGGGTGTGTGCTCTACCACTTGAACCACAGTATCACTTGGGGTTTTCTGGTGGTTAATTGAAGATAAGAGTCTCACGGACTTTCCTGCCCAGGCTGCCTTTGAACTGTGATCCTCAGACTCTTGAAAAGCTAGGATTACAGGTGTGAGCCACTGGTGACCTGCTGAAGTGACTTTCTAACAACATAATTTCCAAATCCTTCAATAATATAACAGTATTATTAATTCAGATAATGGTTTAAGAAAAGTATAAATGAATCCAAAATATTAGGCAAAATATATCTTGATGAAATCAATGAAGTAATTCAGAGCTACATTAAGAAGAGACTCTAGTAATTTTAATGTTCGATATGGACTTAAATGATTAAAATGAAACTGACTTGTGCACTAAGATTGGGTACAAAACCAGGCAACCAAGCTATCTTTAGAAAACCTATCTAGAAAACCTTCAGTTTTAGGAAGTAAAAACAATTTAAATGTGTGTAATACATTTTGTTTGCAAACACAATTTTCTAGAACTCCACCAGAAGATATGTAAAAAGTATGCTAAGAATATAGCATTGATAATCTCTGTTTAGTGCACTAAGGTTTCAATCGAAAGGTAGTCCTAATTTGAATCAACATCTGATTACCTCATTTAATTACTCTGTTGCCAGCATAATTGATTTTCTAGTTAGAAACTGAAAACTGCCTACAATGGGGGAAAACATAAAGTAATTTTAGTCCACCAAATTAGGAGTTTGGCAAAGACTTCATTAAAATTTGTAGGATATATCAAGTTATATATACTATTAGAAGCATTATTTCAGCATCACATTACAAGGTCATCTAAAAACAAGTATAGTGAGATTTAGTCAAAGATGCTCATGGTGCTGACACAAATCCTGCAATACAGAAATATCCTGGTAGAAGCACACATAATATTTAGATGGTGATTTGTTTAAAAACATAAACTAGCCGGGCACCGATGGCTCACACCTATAATCCTAGCTACTCAGGAGGCTGAGATCTGAGGACTGAGGTTCAAAGCTAGCCCAGGTAGGAAAGTCCGTGAGACTCTTATCTCCAATAAACCACTCAGAAAAGGGGGAAGTGGTGTTATAGCTCAACTTGTAGCTGAAGAGCTGAATGACAGTTCCCAGGCTCAGAGTTCAAGTCCCATGACCAACAAAAAATAAAAATAAAAACATAAACCACCGTTACTAGAGAAACCATTCATAATGAATTATATGATGTACCTTTTCAGCAGAGTGAATTTTCAGTACAGACATATGTAATATGACCATAAAGAGACCTGGAGGTAGTTGCATCTATTTTTCTGCAATTAATCAAATAGGATTAGAATATACTCTCTCATAATTCTTGGTTGTCTGCAGGTATCAACTACATATCTGCTCAAATAAAAATTAATTCTTGCCAACCTCAACCCATGCTCAAATACTTTATATTAGCAGAGGATCATTTTGCTAGAGTCCTTTGCTTCCCACAAATTCTCATGACATGGGCAGAGCCTCATCTGTGCCACATTTTAAGGATACAACTTGCTCCTGTTAAAACTTGAAAACATGTTCAGGCATTGGTGGCTCATTCTTGTAATCTTAGCTATTCAGGAGACTAAGATCTGAGAACTGTGGTTCAAAGACATCCTGGGTAGGTTAATCCTTGAAAATTATCTCCAATTAACTGGTAAGAATCAGAAAGTGGATTTGGGACTTAAATTGTTAAATGTGCGAACCTGGAGAGAAAAAATTTCCAGGGACTGTAACTAGGACCTGAATTCAAGTCCTGTTACTGGCAAAATAAATAAATAAATAATACCACTAAAACAAACAAAAAAACTTGGAATCATGAAGCATGAATTTCATGAATCTACAAAGTGAAGTCCAGTGTGAAAATATTCTTAGTTGCTAACATCAGGCGTCTTCTACACTATAATAAAAGAACATTATTTTTAGTAGAAAAAATGGTTAAATTTGTTGTTGTTAAAGTATTCCATCATCTTCAGAAAGTATACATTTATTCCCATCCTCTTACATGCATGCTTGTAGAGTAATTGTCAGAGGTGCATTGGTCACCATTTTATTTCCTTTAGAATGAACGGCTTCATGAAAATGTGCTCTTTGACTCCTTAATATGTCAACAGCAAAAACAAAAAGCAAAAAGCAAGCAAGCAAACAAACAAACAAACATCAGGATAGGAGTTGTCATTCCTTACTGACTGGGCAGTGCTATATAGTACATATTCTCAACAGACTGATTAAATTTTGATCTACATTTTACCACTGTTAATTTGTTCATTAAAAATATATCTAAACACCATAAATTTTGTTCTGCAAAAACATTTTCAATGTTTTCATTAAAAATATATCTAGATTATCAAAAGACACAATTTAGTTGCAAAATTTTGTAATTTTCAGAAAGTTTCAAGGAGATAATCATTACACACTGCACATTAAAAGCACGTTTATATAATTATATTTATATTTATATTATTAATCATATTCTAAAACTCTAGTTATGTACTGATATTAGTTTATTTCATTTTTGTGAATGCATTATAAGCATATAGTATTATATCATAGTTGTGAATACTGTGTACTGTTTTATTACTTAGCTAGATCATGGTTCTTGTGACTAATCTTGGAAAATCAAACTAGATTCAAAGTTTGTTATCATTACTATTATTATTTGCAAGTAATCTTTTATAGGATGGCAAAAAACTCATCTATGATTTATGCATTTAATTCAATATTTTCTAAAACATAATTTGAATATACATATAAGTCACACTTTTCAGTTCCATAATTATGTTCATTCAGCTTTATTCCTTTCTCTGGTTCATCTTCTGCCCTTTCTATATTTAAAACATCTGGCTAAACATCTGGACTGACATTGAGTCAGCTGCACAATCAGTTATACACTCAGCCTCTTTCTAACAATTCACTATAAATGAGACCAAGCCCTTCCTGAATAACAATTCTGTAAAAACATTTTTTTAATTTTTATTTTTTATTGTGAACATACTGTACAGAGGGGTTACAATTACATGGGCAAGATAATGAGTACATTTCTTATCAAGCATTGCAGCCTCCTTCTTTATTTACCCTTCACATCCCTTCCCAGCCTCCCTTGGCCCCCCCCCACGCAATTCCCCCCCCCCCAAAGTTGTAAAGTTCATCTTCGATATGACAACTTGTACTTCTCATTGTTGTAACGGGTCCACAGTTATCCTTAAATAACTTGTTTTTCCCCTTCTCCTCCACAAATTGTACCGACATCAAATATAGTGAAAGTAGGGGTTATACTGTGGGGGAGGGACATACAAAGCAACAAAGAAATAATCTTATAAATGCGTTAGAAACAAATGCATGAAAGAAAAAAACATTTAAATACATGTCTAAGGGTTCATTTTCCTAACATCACATTATCTGACCTTTTCTGCTTGACTCATACATATACTAGATATTGCAAATAAGGGAAACCATGGGACCTATGTTTCTTTGGGCCTGGCTTACTTCACTTAATATAATTTTTTCCAAGCCTTTCCATTTCCTAACAAATGGGGCAATGTCATTCTTTCTGATGGAGGCATAGAATTCCATTGTGTAAATATACCACATTTTCTTGAACCATTCATCTACTGAGGGGCATCTGGGTTGGTTCCATATCTTAGCTATGGTAAATAATGCTGCAATAAACATAGTTGTGCTGGTAGCTTTAGTGTGGTCTTGTTTGTAAACATTTGGGTAAATGCCCAAAAGTGGGATTGCTGGGTCATAGGGGAGCTCTATGTGAAGTCTTCTAGACCTCGGAGTCAAAGCAGACACTCTGAAAAACTTACAGGATGGAATAGGAGAAACCCTAGGTCTCCTTGGCTCAGGCCGAAATTTCTTGAATAGAGACCCGGAAACTCAACAAATCAAAGAAAGGTTGGACAAATGGGATTGCATATAGTTGCAGAGCTTCTGCATGGCAAAGGACATAGCTAGCAAGATCAATAGAAAGTCCACGGATTGGGAGAAGTTCTTCACTAGCCATACAACGGACAAGGGTCTCATATCTAAAATATACTTGGAACACAAAAATCTAAATCCCCCAACAACAAATCCTCAAAGAAACAACTGCCCAATAAATAAGTGGGCTAAAGACTTAAAGAGAAACTTCTCTAAAGAAGAAAGAAGGATGGCCAATAGACACATGAAGAAATGCTCAACCTCCCTAGCTATAAAAGAAATGCAAATCAAAACAACATTGAGATACCACCTCACCCCAGTTAGAATGGCAAAAATCAAGAACTCTAATAACAACAGATGATGGAGGGGATGTGGACAGAAGGGAAGCTTACTTCATTGTTGGTGGGAGTGTAAACTTGTTCAACCACTTTAGAAAGCAGTATGGAGGTTCCTCAAAAACTTTTTTTTTATAAATGATCATTCTTATGCTTAAGTAATTTTACAAAGTAGTTGCTAATCAGCAAAGCACTTTGTTGGTAAATATTGCCTCTTTCAACATTCTCATCAATTCCTCTTGTACCCATCTTTACATGCAAAAATTCCTCTTACCATTGGTGCTGCAGATGTCAGTATGTTTTCTCCTTACTTCTTTCTTTTCTTTTCTTTCTTTCTCTTTTCTTTTCCTTGGATGTTCCCTTCCTGTGGCAGTGGTCTCCCAATCCTTATTGCTCTGTTTTATTTTAGCTGGTGATATACTGCAATTATCACTCATACCCCTGGCAGAGTTCTTGCTGGCTTCTACAGCAATATAGATGGTATTTAAAATTATCTTTGCATTCAAGTCATTAACATTTGCCTTTCCAGTGTGCAGTCATTTGTGAAGAACTCAGAATGTGGAGTCTGACTTTCTGGTTTCAAAACCTATCTGCAACACAAGTGTTGAATGTCTCTGCGGGTTATTTACCATCCTGTTGCCTCAATACCCTTCTCAGTATTATTGACAGATATTCTATAGTACAGTTCTGAGGACTTCTTGAATTTTTATGTGTATAATTATATGTATTAGATTACTGTCTTTCTGAAGTAGGCTTAGTGAAAGTGTTTAATTCCATTGTTAAGTTCATTTATTTTATTTTTTTAGTCCAGCTCAAAATAGATGTCATTCTTTGTTGCTAGTGGCAGTATTTTCAGGATCCTTAATCTCAGTTCCAATAACCTCATTCTTAATCTCTACAAACTTCTTTTCTGACTTTTTGCCTCAAGTGCCAAGCCTAGGATTTGTTGTCTACATGGATTTGCACATATTTGCTTCTACCTTATTGTTCTGCCATTCATTACATTCCCTGTCCTGCCTTCTCTGTCTACTTATTTGAAGTCCCTGAAGCATGCATTACAATCACACCAGTATGCGTTGCCTCTTTTTCTATTGCTCTCCCACCTCCAAAATCCGTGGTGAAATTCAAGCCATCATAAATACAATTTTAATTTTTTTACTTGTACATAGCTGAATATGAATTGGAAAAGCAAACAACCACACATGATAGGCTTCATTTCAACTTTATGATCATTAACCTCATAGTGTTTTCTCTTTGTTGGTTACTACTCTCTATCTATTTTAGAAAACTCTCATTTTCTAACTTGTTTCAAACTTTCTCATCTTAAAGACTTGCATCCCCATTCTTTTCTTACTGATTTTTTCTAATATTTCTCATTTTGCATGACATATTAGTAAAATGTAGAAACTCTTCACAGGATTATGATATTTCTACACAGGAACACTTACTTGCATCTCTCCTTAGACCAATTTTAATTCCTTCCTAAAACCAGATAAAACTTTGTGTCTTTGGCTACCTGATGTAGGTGTTTATTATTTCATTCCAGCTCTCCTATTCCTGGATCTTCTTTTAGTTATCTTCCTTCTTCTCTTGTTTCACAGGTTGCCCTCTCATTGAGGAGCCAAACATGTTCTTTTGTATCTTATTAACCTTCAGTAACAAAACATGTTCAAATGTGTAACTCAATGGCAGAGCCCTTTCCTAGCAAGCCCAAAGCCCTCCAGTTGATCCCCAGTATGGCAAAACTATTCTTGGATTAACATTTTTTGATTAATGAACTTTCTGTGCTCCACTGTCAAGAATGAAAAATCATTATTAATAGCAGCGATAATTCTGTCTTTATTCAGGGGTGAGCCAACAATGATCAGAGACTCTGAACCTCTCATTCTCAAGATTTAGATAATAGCTTCCCAAAATACACTCCTGCAGAGCAAGGTGTTCAAGTTAACTTGTAATTTCTTAGAGTCTTAAGAATCACTAAAAAGGTTTTCAGAAGCAGACATCACTGTTCCTTTGTCATTTGGTGCTCAAAACCCATCTGGTCCTCAAGCTTAGTCACTAGTTGAAAGATCAAAGTTTCTCACACAGCTTCACAACACAGCCAGAGTCTGGTGTATTACAAAGCTCTCCTCAGTATAGTAGCTCCATTTGCTTTACTCAATATATCCAATTCACAGCCTTGACATCTGTTATAATAGCACAGTTCCCATCAAAATGGTTGACTTCCCATCTGCCACATGTGATCAAGCACTTTCTTCCTCCTGTTGAAGATGCCTCCCCTCCCCATTTCTTCAGAGTGCAACGTGAAAATGAAGCCATTGGTTGATCATTTTATGGCAATTCTTCACCAACCCCAATTGGTATTATTTTCACATATCTACTTTATCAAATTTTATTGTTATTACTATGATGATATACAGAGGGGTTACAGTCTTTTAGGTCATGTCACCCTTCCATTGCTCTTGCTTGATCCATCTTTTTCCTCTCCCATCCCTACCCACAAATTTCATAGTTTACTTTCAATATAGTAAATACCACTGCAGCATTTGTTCCCTCTTTGTCTCTCCCTTGTGTCCCCCTTACTCTCCCAAATACATATGAAGTGAGAAACAAAACAAAATAATACAAAAAACAATAATAACAATCTCTTTTTTCCATTTTCTGGAGTTTATTTTAATAAATAGTTTATATGATTTTATAAGGCATTACAGACATTGAGAGTTTGAATTCCTCCACTAAGAATATCCTCCTTTGATCTCACTGTGTGTTATTTTCACAATTTTTTATTTTTTATACCATATGCTCAATATTTGACTATCTGTCTTGAATAGTAAAGGCCTCCTCACAAATCCTAGGCAGCATCTATTCTAGCTGCAAGGCCTGGTTGGTCGCCACAAAATGTACCTTTAATAAAGGCTCTCTGACTCTGAGGTGATATGGGAGACTTCAGAGATAGAGTTGTGATGGGAGGGGAAAGACTCACACTTGTTCTAGTCATGTGAATTGTAGCCATGCTCTCCCCAGCTGCCTAGCACCTTGATGAATCTCAGAGATGTTGCTCTGGGCATCCAGGATGAGATTTACTTCTGCTCTTTCCTGGCCCAGCTTAGAAAACTCTCCTGAAAGAGGACTTCTAGGAGTACAGTCAGCAGAGCCCTGTCTGAACTGATGTCATTCGTGCTGGAGGACATGGTGAGTGGGGCAGTAGCTGTGCTGTGGGCATTAGTGACCATGAAGATGTAAGATTTGTCATGAGCACCACTGACCCATGAGGTGGGTGGTTAAGTCTCCCATGAGTGGGGATGATGAGGACCAGCACATCATGGGGATACTGTGCTATCCCCCTCTCTGGTCCCAGCTAAGGTTGGCACTGACCTGGGTGAAACTGGGTGTCACCTATCACAGGGAGAAGGCTGCGTCCAGGGGTGATGGCAGACACTGAGAATAATCTGCCATTATTCCTGAGAAGAGCTTTCTGTGAAACGCATTCTCTTTGAGGAATTTCTGCCTCACCTGGCTTCTGGGACAGGCATGTGTGAGCTACTGCTGGGCTCCTTGTATCAGCCACTGCTATGGCCTCATGGTTCTCATCCCAAATGAGCTTTCCAGGGATACCTTGGGCTGGAACACCTAGATTGTCTGGCAAGACATTATCAGCATTCCGATACAGGGCATATCTGTGTGCCCGGAACTATTGTGAATGTAGGTCTCAGGGCCTGTGTAGCTGGATTTGGATTTTCCTGGGTCAGTCAGGCTCTGGAGGGCATGACTCGTGTTTTCTTGGAATTCTTCAGCACACTAGTGTGGCTTAAGAGTCCACAGGAGTGTTGGGCCACAGCAAAACATTTTCTACTGTCCTAGATAAAGCTCTGCACTGACTTGGTACTTCTCACAAGGACATGGGTCCTGTTGTCAATATTCCTAGCAGAAAGAAGATAAAGGCAGCATCTAAGGTACCCACTTAGTTACCCACTTATGGCTGTGACAAAAATATCTGGTATCAACCAAGCAGGAAAGGTTTCATTTGGATCATGATATTAGGGCTTTCCATGCTAGAAGGTTGTTCTAGAGCAAAGCCTCACACAATGGGAGAGTTGCCTCAGGCAGTCTGCACAGCCATCCTCTTGTTTATACATAGGATTTTAATCAATAGAGATGGAGTCCCATAATCTTTATGCCCAGCTTGTCTTCAATCACAGATGTCCAAATCTTCACCTCCTGAGTAGAATTACAGGTGCGAGTGACCATGACTGTGATAGGTGTAGTTGCTGTTCACTGTCAAATAGAAGAGTGAAGACATACCCATGTGGTTCACAAAGCATATCTCTTTTTGTGTCTAAGAGCATCTCAAGAGAGTATTAGTTCAGAAAAGGATAGAGACCTGTCCTGAATGTGTATAGCACCCTTCCATAGACTATGAATCTTAGTGAAAGAAAAATAAAAACAGGAGAAAGCAGGGACACAGAGGTTTCTTCCACTCCCCCCTACCTTTGTGAGTTCCACAATTTGAGCTGTTCCCCTCTGTTACATCCTCCCCACCATGATGGGCTGAAATAGCCAGGCAAAATAACCTTTCCTGTTTTCAGTTGTCTGTGTCAGATACTTTGTGACAGCAATACACATCTGACCTGTGGAGTTGACAGTGAGAGATATTTGGAAACGTTTGGGACAGAGGATAGAGAAGGTCTCTGATGCTGTAAGCAGAGGTGAATGGGTAATTACTGTTTGAGCTTAAAATGCCAGAATTATGTTTTGATTAGACAAGGCTTCTGACTGTCCTGTATGGTCTTTGGCCTCCTTCCCTGAGGGTTGCCTGGCCGGTCCTTGGATCTCTAAGGTCAGTGTGTGAAGCTGCACAGAATTTTGGCTTTACAGGAGTGGTTTTGTGCTCTTATGTCACAAGGCTGGGACTCCATGTCCCAGCTCTTTTCCCTTTTGCTATTTTCTGAATGGAGACTCTGTGGATGCCTGGGTAGTGGGCTGGATGGGATGGCAGTTCTCCTCTTCACAATTTTCGCCTATCTGGGATGTCGGGTGTATACCATCGGTCCTAGCTTTTTATTATTGAGATGGTGTCTTGTGAACATCCCTTAGGCTGTCTTTGACTCCTCTCAGTCTCTTCCTGCCAAGTGCCTACGTAGAATTATAGGTATGTGCCACCATGCTTGGCCCCTTTCCCCAATTCCTGACAAAAGAAAGCTCATCTGAAACCCTACTCTCACTGGCAACTAGACAGCTGTGATGAAGGTGTTGGGGGTGGGGTGGGGCACATGTGTATGCAGATACTGGAATTTCAACTCAGGGCCTGGGCGTTATCCCAGAGCTTTTTTTGCACAGGGCTAATAGACCTAGACAGCTTAATCCACAGCTATACTTCTGGCTATTTTCAGCAGTTCATTCCAGAGTCTGACAGACTTTTCTGCCCTTGCTGACTTTGTACTGCTATCCTCACATCTCAGCCTCCTGAGTAGTTAAGGACAGGCATGAGTTACTGGAACTGCAGAATTTTTTAAAATTTGGTTCTGCAATATGCAAGAGTTTTCTTGTTGTAGGATTGCTTTTGAAAGGGAACTATTCCTTGCAATTTTATATGGAAATAGAATCTCATTTGCAAATAAAAGAAGAGTAACCAGGCACCAGTGGTTCATGCTTGTAATACTAGCTACTCAGGAGGCTGGGATCTGAGGATCACTATTCAAAGCCAGCCTGGGCAGAAAAGTCCATGAGACTCTTATCTCCAATAAATCACTAGAAAACCGGAAGTGGCACTGTGTCTCAAGCTGTAGAGTGCTCACCTTGAGCTGAAGAGCTGAGGGCCAGCGCCCAAGCCCAGAGTTCAAGCACCACGACCAACAAAAGAAAAAATGGTTTTAAAAAATATCTTTGTTGTAAAGGTGATGAAGTATGTGTGTGGGGGAGTTCAGTTTCCTAAGTAAGATAATGAATACATGTCTTTTTTTCTGCTCATATATTTTTAATGGAGAAAAATTCTCCCTTAAAAACTCATAAATAAGTGCTTTGAAAAGTTTCATAATCAGTACCAACTTCTAGTGCAACAAAATAAACTTACTTGCAGAAGAAGTGGAAAATGACTTTTAGTTCCAAGACTGCCCATGTAAGGAGACGCTTGCTTGGCTCAGATGTAAGATGCCATAGCACAGCCACATGGTCAGAGAACACACTTGCTTATCGTATGTCAGTGACTCAGGAGAGTTCAGTAATCCATGACTAAAAACCTAGAACCATCATAAATCCCAAATTTGGATTGTGGGTTAAGAAAACAATTTCATATCTCAAACACTGAAAAGCAGTATCTGGAGGCTGGGATGTAACTCAGGGCAGAGTGTTGGTCTAACATATACAAGGCCTTGGGTTACAATGTCAGCAATACCAAACAATCAAGGAAAAGTAGCTAAATCTCCAATGGCCTTAAATCAACAGATTAAGGTGATGATCCCATCCTACAAATAGAAAATTCTACACCATGAAATTCTGTTTCAAATACATTATTAAAAAACACATATAATTACTACCAACCTAGAGTGCATTTCTTTATAAATACTGTTACATATTCCTCATTTTCTTCCACTTATCCCCACTACTCTCCTTCATTTCCAACACAGTGTCTAGTGAGTATCACTGTTGCATTAGTTGATCCTTTGCCCTGCTTTTTCTTTGATTCTGTCTCCCGTCCATGGATTAGATAAACTCATATACAAGATAAAGGGTACAAAAAACTAAAACAGAAAAAAATAGAACCAAGCATAGGTAGGTAGATGTCATGATTCTGTAGTGAGGAGAACCATGCTATCACTGAGCCTTTCTACTCGCCAGGGAAAATAGCCAAGGAGAAGAAGGGACTGGCTGACTATCAGAGGGACTCCAGTCCCTGATGATAGTTTGATAAGCAACCAAGAAAGGTGGGTTGTGATGAAGCAAAAACATTTTGTAAAGTGTCTTTGGGGCTCTAGACACTGCTTCCTTGGCAATCTGCCATTCTTCTCTTCATTTCTTTTGTACACCAACCACTTGCTGGCCGAAAAAGCACATAAAAAACACCTAAAAGTACCAAGTCTTGACTTCTAAACCTAGTTCTTAAAACAAATAAGTTCAAGATTAAGTGTTGCACAGCAACCACAACCATACATATTGGAAACTACTACAGTTTTCATTTTGCAAGTGCCTATGTGGCAAACAGACCTGCTTTTTCTATCATGTGTATATTCTCTTCCATTACATTGAAATATAAAGCAAGAGGAAGGCTGTGCACAAGTGGCCCAGGACTGACATCATAACTACTCAGGCAACTGAGGTCTGAGAATTTCAGTTAGAGGCCTGCCCAGGCAGGAAAGTCCAAATAGGCCCCAGACTCCCTTTGGAGCCCATGTTTCAGTGAAATGTCCATGAGCCATGGTGCAGCTTCTTTACCCTGTGTGCTCACCACATGGGGCTGGAAGCTTTATGCATACTTGGCTCAGGGGGTCACATGCCTGGGGGCCAATTGAGGCCAGTGAAGGTTCCAGGCCTGGGGGTGGGATGGTGGGTACCACCTAGAGTGGGGAGGGAGCAAAGCCAAAGGCTGGGGCAAATGGGTGCCAAGGGCAGGCCCTGGACTGCTGCTTCTTGATCTATACCTTTGGCTTGGGACCCTGCCCTTGCCATGGAGGGAGGTTCTTATTTGAATGAACTGGCTGGCTGAAGAAAGCTCCCCAAGAGTAGTGTGAACCCTCTGTGAGTTTGGGTAGGGGCAGGCAAGATCCCTCAGAGGCTCCTGGAGGGGCGGAGATGGGGATGTGGGGTGTGTGTATATACAAACAGTGGGGGTTAAGGCATGGGTGGCTGTCCTAGAGGTGGGTACCTCTGCTCAGGGCAGAGTGAGGTTCCCATGGTGAGAGGAAGGAGGGGAAGAGGGATCACAGCCCGCAGCCCTCATAAGGAGACTGAATCACAGAGAATACATACTGTACAATAAACTCATACAAGGTATTAATGTGGAAAAATCTTTGCTCAAAAGACAGGCCTCTTGTGGGAATGGATGACTGGAAAAACTGGGAGAGTGAAAGGGTAGTGATAACATTGTCCAAAAAGAAATAGACTCATGCCAGATACTGGCAGCTAACAGCTGTCATACTAGCTACTCAGGAGGCTGAGATCTGATGATCATGGTTCAAAGCTACCCTGGCACAGAAGTCTGTGAGTCTGTGAGACTTTCATCTCCAATTGACCACTAGAAAACCAGAAGTGGTGCTGTGGCTCAAGTGGTAGAGCACTAGCCTTGAGCTGAAGAGCTGAGGGACAAGATCCAGGCCCAGAGTTCAGGCCCCACAACTGTCAAAAAATTAATCAATTAATATATATATATATATTATATAAGAATTATTAGTAGAGAACAATCCTATAAAAATGTAGCACATTATTCAACTGTTACCTAAAATGTACCAGACACTGTTAGTTATCATATTATAACTAAGGCTATCTTTCCATGTACTAGAGTGAATATTGATAAATTATTTCTGAAATATATATACATTAATTCTAGAGATAGAGTTAACATTGTCATTCATCTTGAAAACTTGGAGAAAGTACACATAAAATGGTTCAAGGACCTCAGGAGGAAAGAAGGGATCACTTCCCAGTGCTGAGGCCTTGGGCAGTGTGCCTGGCTGCCAGCATCACCTTTACACAGCCACAGATAGACTGCCTCTAATCTAAGAGCCAAGAGGGCAGAGCCAGGATTCTAATTTAAGTATATGGAGACAGCAGAGAAAAGGTCCTGCTCTTCTACTTGGAGTGGGGAATTACATTGAGAATGTTCACCTGGCTCCCTCCCACCAATTCCAATGGTTTACAGGATCAAGGAAGGAAAATGTACTAGCACAGTTAGAGGACAGGCTTTCAAATCTGACTCACAGTAAAACACCAATTCCCAAAGGCCAGAGAGCAGGGCCCTTGTAGGCTTCTGCTCCAGTGAACTACCTCATTATTGTTAACCTAATGATAGCCTGAGGCTTTCCCAGAACCTGAGGGAGGTATTTTAATTAAAGTCATTACTTGAACAGGCTGAGAAAAAGCCTGACTTCCTGTGTAACTCTGTAATAAATTTTTCAGTTTCCTGCCAATGAGGCTGTCTTTGTAGCCAATTAAGTTGCTTTTACAGCCTGCTTCTGTTTTGAACCTGTAATTCTGCCCCCTAATCTTGCAGACCTAGATCTCTGCACCCATTCTGCCTTTGTGGAACTTCTCTGTTCTTTTTTTTTGGGGGGGGTTCCGGTTGTGGGGCCTGAACTCTGGGCCTGGGTGCTGTCCCTAAACTCTTCTGCTCAAGGCTAGCACTCTACCACTTGAGCCACAGTGCTACTTCTGGCTTTTTTCTTATGTGGTGCTGAGGAATCGACCCCAGGGCCTCATGCATGCAAGGCAAACACTCTACACTGAGCCACCTTCCCAGCCCAACTTCTCTATTCTTGAAATAAACTGTTACATTGAAGAGTTCTTCCTGATAACACAGGTATGGGATGGATCCTGAAAATGTCATTTGAACCCAGGGTTGGTGAATGATGTCTCTTTTATGCTTCTAGATGCTTAAGAAATCTAATAACATTTAAAGTACAAGTAACTTCTTATCACATAAGGCTTAGGAAGCAAATTTCTGAAAGTTTGACCTTTCAGAACCCTGAAGGACAGAAGGTTATTATCCTAGAGGCTGAGAGGCTGGGCAGATGGATTTGCTGCACTTAACCCCTTTGCTGCACTTAATTCTGGCTCAAATCCTAGTCTATTTCATAGCTTGGTGTGCTTAATCCTAGCTAGTCAGGAGCTAGACCTCTGCTTCTGGACCTCTGCCTTTAGTTCAAGGACCATGCACTGGCCATGGTCAGTGTACTGGCATAGGTGACTTTGCCAAGATTTGTCGTAGGCCTGTCCAGCCCTTATGTCAGAGGTCTACATAAGCACACATTTTCCACTATTTATTTTTTTACTTTGCTCTCTGTTTTGTTTTGCTTTGTGCCACTGCAGGAGCTTGAACTCAGAGCACTGTCCTTTCCCTTTCTCCTGAAAGCCAGTAGTTTACTATTGAAACACAGCTTCACTTCAGGCCTTTTTGTAGTTCATAGGAGGTAAGTGTCTCATGAACTTTCCTGTCCAGGCTGATTCCTAATGGTGATCCTAAGGTCTCCTACCCAACCCCTGAAGAGATAAAATGACAGGGAAAAGCCCCTGGGGCCAGGCACTGGTGGCTCACACCTGTAATCCTAGCTACTCAGGAGACTGAGTTCTGAGGATCACGGTTCAAAGCCAGCCTGGACAAGAAAGTCTGTGGGATTCTTATATCCAGGTAACCACCAGAAAACCAGAAGTGGCTCAAGTGGTAGAGCACTAGCCTGGAGTGGAAGAGTTGAAGGACAGCGCCTAGGCCCAGAGTTCAAGCCTCATGACCGACAAAAAGAAAAAAAAAAGCCCCTGAGGCCTGGCTGTCTTGTCTATGTTCATCAATATGTATGTCTCTTCACATAACCATTAACCAATGTAACTTTCAAATTCATCTTTCAAGTTTCATTTCATAGATATTTGGTAGAATTCATCAAGAAGTCAAATATGGGCCACAGTTCTTCTATTTTTAAAAAGATATTATGCATTAGTAATTAAAGACACCCAGATGTTCTGAAATATCTGAAGTCTGTTTTTGTAACCTCTAGACATTTTCCCATGGTGTTTAATGTTTGGAGCTATTGGTGTTGTTTGTAGGATATCCAATGATGGTATGTCGTTCTTCATTCTTGTTCTTAGTACTAGTTTTTCTTAATGTATTTCTCCTTTTCAATAATGAGTTTATCTTAGGCCTTGCTAACTATTTGCTCCACCTCTCAATCCCCATCACCTGCCTAACTAGGGCTTGAACTTATGACCTGAGTGCTGTCCCTCAGCTTCTTCATTCAAGGATAGCACTCTACCCCTTGGGCCACAGCTCCACTTCAAGCTTTCTGTGGTTAATTAGATATGAGTCTCATAGATTTTCCTGCCCAGTCTCATGTCAAACCATGTCATATCTTAGCCTCCTGAGTATGTAAGATTGCAGGCATGAGCCACTGCCACCCAGCTACAAAGTCCTATTCATGACAGTTATTTAAACAACCACAGATGGGAGCCTTTAAGTCTGAAACTTCTTGCAGGTGTTCATTGAGAATCATCCCTCATGCAGTGAGCATGAGGGTCTGGCCCTACTCATTGCCTCAAATCCCAGACCCAATGGGCAGCGAGAGGCTTGGGAGGTTACCACTGATCACAAATGTCTGTGTGAGAGGCCCTATATGTTCCTGGTCTGTGCAGTTCCTGAGGTGTAAAGGGGAAGTAGACCCAGAACGTGGACCATGCTGTGGCCATGCATTTGATCCTGGGATGGACACAGGGTCAGTAGGTCCAGCAGACACAACCTGAATGTCCTTAGCATGGCTGTTAAGCATGGTCTGTGGTTCCAAACTGACAGCTGACAGCACTGTCCCCTCAGAAGGGTGGCCCAAGGAAGACAACTCAGGAAGAGTGGGGATGGAATGGAGCTATTCCCAGGAAGCCAGGTGGTGTTTTGGAGGCTGAGGTGTGTCCATGAATCATGGGTGGCCATTCAGCTGCACACAGGCATGCCCTAGCAAAGCACCTGCCACTATCCCGCCCACCACTGTTACTTCCTCTTTTCCTTTACCACTTGAAGGGAACTGGGCAGACTTCATAGGAGCTGGAGGTAGAGATGCACAAGCAAGGTGTCTAAGTAGAACACCAACTACAGCACCCCTCTCTTGTGCTCCTGGGCCTAGTTTCCTTTTAGACCAGGCTGTCTGGTCTGAGACATAGTGCTGGGAAGGACTCTTGTAATGCTGGCCTCATTATAGTGAGGAGGCCCAGCATCTTCCAGTCAAGGCCATTGTTAATGCCTGAAGAAATGAGAGATAATAGTCTCCAGGGTGAGCAAGTTGACCCTTGAGATCTCCCATGACTCCTGGGGCTCCAGCAGGCTGTTTCAACAACTTAGTTTTTTGTTAGTTTATGCTGGTCCTGGGGTTGACCTTGGGGCCTGGAAGTTATCTCTAAAGTTGTTTGTTAATAGGTAGCCACATATCCATTTCTGGCTTTTTCTCTTGGTTCATTGGAGATCAAAGTCTCATGGATTTCCAGCCATGGAACCCACTTCCATCTTCAGATCTCAGCCTCATGAGTAACTAAATGACAGGTATGAGCCACAAGCACACAGCCTTCAATTAGAATTCTTTAAAAATGAGCTACTTCCCTCCTCAAAGGAGAGACCTCAAGTGGAGATGGTCCACCCAAATGTCTGCCACAGATCTATGGCTCTAATGTCACGGTCCCAGGGACTAAGAGCTGTCATTCTCCTATTGTGCCTGGTGACACAAGGATCCTAGCTTTAGGTCTGAACCTTAGGTTCCCTCATTCAACAGTCCACTATGTTTCCCTGATTATCCAAAGTCCCAAGTCCTCCCCAGGGAAGAATTTGGAAGGATGATGAACATTGGGGACATACCCAGGGGAAGGAAGGAATGTTTTAAGTTCCACTGAGAACGTTTTTTCTTAGTTATCATTGTGAAGCTGACACCAAATTGCATGTTTATTGTGGATATAACATGCTGAAGTCTATACATACATTGTAAAATCCCAAATCCAGCTCATTAACAGCTGCATTTCTTAATAGAAGTCACATGTAGGGAGAACTCATGTGTGTTTATCAGAATCAGACACTGACAGCCAAACCAGCAGAAGGGCAGTAAGTGGGGAGCAAGGACCCTCCAAGCTGCAAAGCTGCCTTCTCTGATTTCCTAAGGCGGGGTTCACATCATGAGCTGGTACCCTTAGGACGGTCCTGAGATGAACACATAGCTGTGTACACTTCCCTGGTGCACTGCAGGGCCTGGGTCTTTTGGTCCAATAGAACATACTGCACTGTAGCTGTTCACACAGTGAGACCCAAGAATGCAGTGTCTCGTAGGCAAAAAGTCAACCACACCATGTGGGTTTGGAAAAAGTGAATTGGCACATCTCATGCTTATTTACAGCATACAGGCATGAGAAGTAAATCTTCAGTCAGGGGCAGAAAGTTAATCTTAAGCAGTTTTGGGGGAGCACAGACAATGAGAGTTAACTTTATGTCAGCACACAGGAATAGCTAATCCTTGTCAACAAATGTGGAGCAGTTCCAGTAATCAAAGGTTGTAAAGAGTAGGCAAGGTGCAGGTGAGCACACAAAGGGATTCTCCAGGCATTGTGCTACCGGGTTTACAAGGATGAGCATGAATTATACTTCCTGCAAATTCTCACCTGAGTTTGGTGACCAGGCCCTGACTTGGAAGAAATGGTGCTCCCCTTTCTCCCCAAAAAAGTGCATATGCACCCTCATGTTACATAAGACCACAGATGGGGTCACATGAATTGTTATCTCCAATACTGCACCTTCTTATTTGAGTGAAGAAAGGTTGTTGAGGACTGGGGAGAGAGACGCTGTGTCAATGTCAGGGCAGGGAAGTAGATGCTCCTTAAGCCAGCTGCAGAGCCTAGGAGAGGCTCAGTGAGTCTGGGTTTGGAGGCCTCACTTGCTCAGGACAGAAGGTTCATCACTATCTTTGTGTAATCAGGGTTCTGAGGCCTCACGTTAAGAAAATTATCTATCTCCTTAGTTGAGCCAGCTTCTGAGATGCCAGCTTCAAGGGAACCCCAGGGCCTCCCACTTTGGTCTAAAGGTTGGTTCAGGTCTTCTTGTTTTCCCCCCACTCCTCCCACATACATACAATGCCTCCAGGAAAATAAAAACAACACCATGCTGGGTGCTGGCCACAGACTCAACGTGTCCTCCTGACCCCCATGAACAGGAAATCCTTACCTGCTCTTTCAAATGGATCAGAAGTTGGATTTCTTGGTGGCCTCTGAGGCAGCCCCCACCTCTGGGAGACCCCTAACAGCCTTCCTCAGATAAAAATTCAGAATGAGGCCAGGCACTGGTGGCACATGCCTTTAATCCTAGCTATTCAGGAGGCTGAGATCTGAGGATCACAATTCAAAGCCAGTCTGGGCAGGAAAGTCTGTGAGACTCTTATCTCCAATAAAACCACTCAGAAAACCCGAAGTGGCACTGTGGCTCAAGTGGTAGAGCACTAGCCTTGAAATGAAGAGCTAAGGGACAGCGCCCAGACCCAGAGTTCAAGCCCCATGACCGAAAAAAACAAAACAAAACAAAAAACAACAACAACAGTTCAGAATGAGGGACAGTCATCCAGGCTGACTTTCTGTGACAGCACTGAGAACCAGCTTTTGCATTTACCTTGTGACTGAGGCCAGAAGACAAGCCTGGACAGCCAAGGGAGAGGGGACCTTGAGTAATGCATAATGAGTTGCCAAACAAACAGGAATGGAATAGGACAGCGTCAGGGCCCTTCCTCCTTAGGCTCAAGAACCTCTCTTAAGTTGAGCTGTAGATGATCCCCAGGTACCTTGCAGCCACATCTTGCAGAGTTTTTCTGGAACTTCAGGACCACATAGTTGATGTCCATGGGAAGCCTTCTTGGAACTGGGCCAGGGACACCATGGCAGCAGCCTCCCAGCTTTGCTCTTCTTTTTTTTTTTCCTTTCAATATAATTTTTTAATTTAATTTTGTTTTATTTGTGAACATACTGTACAGAGGGGTTACAATTACATGGGCAGGATAATGCATACATTTCTTACCAAGCATTGCAGCCTCCTCCTTTGTTTACCCTTCACATCCCTTCCCAGCCTCCCCCTCCCCCCATCCCAATCCTTCTCCTTCCCCCCCTTCCCCTCCCCCCCGAAGTAAGCCAGGCCCAAAGAAACATAGGTCCCATGGTTTCCCTTATTTGCAATATCTAGTATATGTATGAGTCAAGCAGAAAAGGTCAGATAATGTGATGTCAGGAAAATGAACCCTTAGATATGTATTTTAATGTTTTTTCTTTCATGCATGTGTTTCTAACGCATTTATAAGATCATCTCTTTGTTGCTTTGTATGTCCCTCCCCCACAGTATAACCCCTGCTTTCTCTATATTTGATGTCAGTATAACTTGTGGAGGAGATGGGGAAAAACCAGTTGTTTAGGGATACAGGTGGACCTGTTGCAACAATGAGAAGTACAAGTTGTCATGTCCAAAACGAGCTTTACAATGTCAATATAATTTTTTTAATTGTGAAAATACCATACAGAGGGGTTACAATTACATGGGCAAGGTAATGAGTACATTTCTTTTTTGGGGCGGGGGGTCATGTCGTGGGGCCTGAACTCTGGGGCTGGGCACTGTCCCTCAGCTCTTCAGCTCAAGGCTAGTGCTCTACCTCTTGAGCCACAGCACCACTTCTGGCTTTTTTTTCTTTTTGCTTATGTGGTGCTGGGGAATCGAACCCAGGGCCTCATGCATGCAAGGCAAGTGCTCTACGACTGGGCCACCTTCCCAGCCCCATGAGTACATTTCTTATCAAGAAATGTTGCCTCCTCCTTTGTTTCCATTTCCCACCCCTTCCCATCTCCCCTTGACCACTGTACCCCCCCCAAAGTTGTAAAGTTCATTTTTTGACATAACAACTTGTACATCTCATGGTTGCAATGGGTCCACCTGTATCCCTATTTAAACAATTTTTTTCTTTCCCCTCCACAAAGTATACCAACATCAAATACAGTGAAAACAGGGGTTATGCTGTGGGGGAGGGACATACAAAGCAACAAAGAAATCATCTTATAAATATGTTAGAAACAATTGCAAGAAAGAAAAAAAAACATTTGAATCCTTATCTTGGGGTTCATTTCGCCTAACATCAACTTATCTGACTGTTTCTGCTTGTCTCAGACATATACTAATTATTGCAAATAAGGGAAACCGTGGAACCTATGTTTCTTTGGGCCTGGCTTATTTCACTTCACATAATTTTTCCAAGTCTTTCCATGCCCTAACAAATGGGGCAATGTCATTCTTTCTGATGGAGGCATAGAATTCCATTGTGTAAATATACCACATTTTCTTGAACCATTCATCTACTGAGGGGCATCTGGGTTGGTTCCATATCTTAGCTATGGTAAATAATGCTGCAATAATCATAGTTGTGCTGGTAGCTTTAGTATGATCTTGTTTGTGATCATTTGGGTAAATGCCCAAAAGTGGGATTGCTGGGTCAAAGGGGAGCTCTATGTGGAGTTTTTTGAAAACCCCCCATACTGCTTTCCAAAATTGTTGAGCAAGTTTACACTCCTACCAACAATTGAGTAAGGTTCCCTTCTGTCCACATCCCTTATTAAAGTTCTTGATTTTTGCCATTCTAACTGGGGTGAGGTGGTATCTTAATGTTGTTTTGATTTGCATTTCTTTTATGGCTAGGGAGGTCGAGCATTTCTTCATATTTCTATTGGCCATCCTTCTTTCCTCTTCAGAGAAGTTTCTCTTTAAGTCTTTAGCCCACTTATTTATTGGGTAGTTGTTTCTTTGAGAATTTGTTGTTGGGAGATTCAATTTTTTGAGTCCCAGGTATATTTGTGATATTAGACCTTTGTCCATTGTATGGCTAATGGAGATCTTCTCCCAATCCGTGGGATTTCTATTGATCTTGCTAGCTATGTCCTTTGCCATGCAGAAGCTCTGCAATTTCATGCAGTCCCATTTGTCCAACATTTCTTTGATTTGTTGTGTTTCTGGGTCTCTTTTAAGAAAACTTCTGCCTGTGCCAAGAAGACCTAGGGTTTCTCCTATTCCATCCTGTAATGTTTTCAGAATGTATGCTTTGAACCCAAGGTCTCTGATGCATTCAGAGTTGATTCTGGTGCAGGGTGATATATAAGGATCTAACTTTAGTTTTCTACAAGTGATTAACAAATTTTGCCAGCACCATTTACTGAAGAGGCTGTCTTTCTTCCATTCTATTTTGTTATCTCCCTTGTCAAAAATTAGATGTCTATAGGTCTGTGGGTTCATTTCTGGGTTTTCAATTCTATTCCATTGGTCCTAAGATCTGTTCTTGTGCCAGTACTAAGCTGTTTTGATTACTATGGATTTTTAGAAGAGTTTGAAATTTGGTATTGATATTCCTCTAGCACTGTTCTTTCTGTTAAGGATTGTTTTGCTATTCAGTGTCTTTTCTTGTTCCATATGAATTTTTTGATTGCCTCTTCCATTTCCTTGAAGAATGAGGTTGGAATATTGATAGGTATCCCAGCTTTGCTCTTGTGAGTTGGAAAAGTCATGAATGCAGTGCCCCACCCTATGATAGTTGTGGAACACTCCATGTTCTCTAACAGACTTCTCTGAATGAGGACCAATACCCACTTTCCCCACAGCAGGAGACAAAATCATGCAGATGGGGGAAATCTGGAGCAAAAGTAGTTAGGTGAGCTGATCACAGGTACCAAAGACTCAGAGAAAATATGTGGGTCCCCTTGCCATCTCCTTAGTCTGTGCTGAGGGTCTCATATGCCAGGCCCAGGCAAAGGTCATGGGAGGAGATTCAGCTGAGGGTACCACCTCTGTGGGAGGATCTGGTGAGCCCTGGACAGCCTCTAGCTGCCTTCACACATGGGGCACTTGAGATAGGCCTCAGGGCAGATGTTCTCCCAGGTGAGGAACCCCAGCCCCAGGAGGTGAGGAGACATCAGCCAAAGGCAGTATCTGGCCCTCCTGTTGCTCTGACCCTCATGCTCCCCTCCCAACCCTCAACAAGATGACAGTGACACTCATGTGAGCCTCTGTGATACGTCTCATGACTGCTTGAAGTGGGCCTTACAGTCCGGGTTCTGTGTCATCAGCCTTGCTGGAACAGGAGCAGGGACTTTGCCGAGCAGCAAGAGCCATAGAATCCCATGTCCTGCATGCACACAGAATTTCCTGAGCCCCTGGAGCCCCACACATCAATCTATACACAGTCCTCCTGAGTCCATAGGGCCTTGTGTGCCTCTTAGGGGGAAACCCCAACACAGCCCTTGAAGACCCTCTCCATACCTATTCTCTTGTCACTGTATCTAGGATAGTTGATGGTTCAGAATCCTAACTGTGAATCAGTGATGCAGACACAGATTTTTCTCTGTGGGTTGATTACCATCCCAAGTAAACAGGCCATATTTCAAGTGTTCACTGAAGCTCCAATCGGCTCCCGAACAGGTCATGCATCCAGAGAGAGGGAGGAAAATGCCAAAATGCCCTAGGCTTCTGCTCCATACTGGTCTCTAAATCTCCCCTCTCAGAGGGCCCCAAGATACTGGTGCCCTCTTTCTGATTGTGAGCCTGTCATGAGCCTGTAACCTGAAGTGAGGTGGCATAGACCTAGACTTGAAATCTTTCTGTTCCATGCAGACACCAGACCCAACTGCCAATAACACCTGCACTGCACCCTCAGCCACAAATATGGGAGCTCCCTGGGCTCTCCTCCAAACCTCTGGGAACAGAAACTGCTACCCTACTTTGCAGAGGAGAACATAAAAAAACCTATGCTTGCAGAACTGAATCCTTCATCCAAAGTAGAGTTCACAATTTTTAAATCTCTCTAATGGAAAGCATTATGCAAACAAGGACCTCAAATAGGGTGTAAGAGTGGCTAGGAAGCATGGCCTTATTTTCCATTCTGGCTTGTGGTAGCGGTGGATGGGAGGTGGTCGGATCTTGTGTGCTTGTGCAAAGGAAGGGTCTTGGTATGGTAACCATGAAGGCCACAACAGTGGGGCTCTGGGTTCCTACACTACCAGGCACCATGGCCTGCTTTCTCTGCAGTCTCCTCCAAGCAGGTCTGGCATCCAAAGACTCTGAGGCACCCACTCCTTCCTCCTCACCCTTAGGCTCTGGCTCCCTAAGCAATAGGTCTTCTATGTGGAGCAGGTAAAGTTTCATCTGGTGAGCCATGTTTGAGGAGGGGCAGGAGGAGCTGCACATAGTCTATCAACTGATGCAGGTTAGACAAATTAGTGGACTTGCAAAAATCCTCAGGATATCAGTTCAGCCAGGTTCTCAGGATGGGGCAGAGGATTCTAGGAAACAGGTAGGTGGGCAGCAGTGTCAGGGCCTGGTCTCTCCTTGGCTATCTCTCTCAGGAACCCAGAAGAGAATGCTCCAGTGCAGATCTGGCCTATCTGAAGCACCTGCCCCACAGTGGGCAAATGCATGAACACTCTATGTAGGCTGCACCCTTGGCCCATCAAGCAGGCCCAGATCAAGGATGGTGCTGGGTAAGGTTGGCCAGGATGATCTGTTGGAGGGATGGATTTTCATGGGGCTGTCTCTGAGCTCTCAACTTCTCCACTAGCCATTCTGTTCTCTTCTGCCTGCAGGTGAAGCTTCAGACCTCAGCCTTATAGTGGAATCACATGAGATGTGGGACACAGAGTCTTTGCACTCTCCAAACCCAGCTCCCTACATAGCCCCATGCTCGAATATGGAAGCCCTCTTGGTGACCCAAAGTCCACTCACTTCTTTATTTGCTCATCCTCTTCACAACTAGGGCAGAGGTATCCATGTCTAGAGATATCCAGGATGGTGTCACCTCTAATGTTCTCTGTCCCCCACCCTGGGCAGATATAGAGACACTCTGACTGACTCCTAGATTGGAATATTCACCCAGCAGAGGAGGATGTCCATCTCTGCTGCTCCCTGGATCCTATGCTACATGGAATAGCCCCTCACATTCCACAATTCATGTACACACCTACACTAAGTCAATGTGACTAGCTGCTTCCCAGACCTCTCAGGAGGCACAAGGCCTCTCATATCTACACACAGTGTCTGCTTCTGGCTACCAGGGGGTTCTAGAACATTCTCTTAAAAATTGAAAACAGGATATTCATCAGGCCTAATGTTCATGACGCCCAGGGCAGAGGGCTTCTTTGAACGGAAGGAGGCCACACACAGGAGGCCAACAGCTCTGGGAAGCCTGCAGGGCCAGGCCCAGAACAAGTACTTCAGGGCTTATCCACTCAGATTTGACTTCGCCCCACAAAGGCAAACAGGCCCAGAGAGATGCAGAGTGGTCCCTAAACCTACCTGGGAGGTGGTTGTCCTCTCTGAGCTCAGATGAGGGGAGCATTTACATTTGGAACAGCAGCTCCAGTACCTTCTGGGAAGTCCCAAAATCCCTTAGAAGCACAAGAAGGAGGGAAGAAAGAAAGGGTCCCCCCTCAGCAGGGTAGGTACCAGTCAGTTCACCAGCTCCTCCAGTCTGCATTCCTTCATGGTCTTTAGAGTGGGGGGTTCATCCATGATTGGAGCTGGCTCATTTGTCCTTACATTAGGGGTACATCTGAGGCTGGCTCATTTGTCCTTACAGTGGGAGGCACATCTGTGGTGGGGGCTGGCTCATTTGTTTAGTCACATCCGTGGCTGGGACTGACTCATTTATTATTATGGTGGAGGGCCCATCCATGGCTGGGACAGGATCACTTTTACCCTGAGGTTGGCCAAGAATGGAAGGTTCAAATATGGAAATCATATCATTGTAGAATGACTCACTGCCACACAGTGATGTAAAAGCTACATAGAAGGAAATTTCCTGAATATTCACATTAAACAATACCTGGAGGGGATTGGGTATGGGCAAGACTGAGGGAAAGAATTATCTGGTGTAATCTTTGAGTCTCTCTGGGAAAATGGCCTGGGGCACATGCACATAATGTGCTTATGTATGTATGCCTGTATTCTATGAAACCTGAGACGCAGTATGACCCATTACTATGGCACACTTAGATATAGGGCACTGATAAGGGCAACAAAGATACACACAGGAACATGAACACATGTGCAGACAGACATTCCTGTACATATATGCATGGACATATAATCAGTCACACAGGCACACATGCACATGTACATGCACAGAACATAGTGTGTGGGTTTGCCCAAGTGGGTCTCAGTGATAGCAACTCTCATCTGCTTCCTCTTGGGCCTGCCCATTACAGGGAGCCAGCTCTGGGTGCCTGTCATGGTCTGCAGGATCCGTGCCATCTGGACAGTTTGCAACTGCTCTCCTTTCCTGGGAAGAGGGAAAGGGATGGAGAGTTATTACTAAATCAGACTAAGAGGAGGTGAGGGTTTGCATACAAGCAAGAAAAGCTGACTGAGTTGGCCATACTGACTGGTCAGACCAGGGGGCAGAGCAATAAGAAGGAAAAAAAGGGAAGGTGCATGAGAGGAATGGAAGCTCATGGATCAGTCTAACCTCCATAACTGTGAACATCTAGAATCTATGACAGACCCAGAGTGGAAAACACCTGGGTGCTTGGTCCCTTTGGGTTTCTTGCTGCCTGACTAGGAGAAGTGCCCAAGACATACACTGCATAGGCTGCACACACCTCTAGTTTAAGTACAGTCTTGACACACACAGTTCACTGGGCTGGGTCTGGTTATATTAAAGGTTGCATGAAAATTTTCACCATGAAGTGGGGTCTGGGGCCTTTTAAACTTTCCACCCAGATTTCAGTGCAGGACACAAGGTGTGACTCAAGTCCATGGAGATACAGCTTGAGTCCACAGAGGTGCACAGTGAAGTGGCCAACTCAAAGCCCCCTCCCTGCCCCAGGATCCTGGCCAGACAGCCTGTGCTACTTCCACCTCAGCCAACTTGTCTCACTGCCTTCTCAGAGTGCTGGCATGCTCGCGGAAACCTTCAAGGACAATGTCACACCCTGCCAGAAGATGGCCTTCTAAGACAGCCTCCCTCTTCCAGGTGACACCAGGGATGAGGGTGCTGCCTGGAAGACTCAGAACCTCAGACCATATGTTGGCTCACAGTGGAGCCTTGTGGCTTGTGAGCCTGAGTATGCCCTTCTTCCATATTGAGTTCACCTTCATCCTAGGACTCACCAAACCCAGGTGTCCTAAGACAGACGCACCCTCACTCCTCAGGGTTCTGCTAAGAGTTCCATTGGACACTACCTGAGGTGTGGTCAAACCTCTCACTTGGTGACAACTGGTTCTGAGGCTCTCTGACTCCGAGGTGAGATAGGAGACTTCACAGGTAGAGCTGTGATGGGAGACCAAAGACCCACACTTGTTCCAACTATGTGGTTGGTAGCCATGCCCTCCCCAGCTGCCTAACACCTTGATGAATCTCAGAGATGTTGCTCTGGGCATCCAGGATGAGATTTACTTCTGCTCTTTCCTGGCCCAGCTTAGAAACCTCACCTAACAGAGGACTTCTAGGAGTACAGTCAGCAGAGCCCTGTCCGACCTGATGCTCATTAGTGCTGGAGGACATGGTGAGTGGGGCAGGGGCTGCGCTGTGGGCATTAGTGACCATGAAGACATAAGATTTGTCATGAGCACCACTGACCCATGAGGTGGGTGGTTAAGTCTCCCATGAATGGGGATGATGAGGGCCAGCACATCATGGGGATACTGTGCTGTCCCCCACTCTGGTCCCAGCTAGGGTTGGCACTGACCTGGGTGAAACAGAGTGTCACCCATCATAGGGAGAAGGCTGCATCCAATGGTGATGGCAGCCACCGAGAATAACCTGCCATTATTCCTGAGAAGAGCTTTCTGTGAAATGCAGTCTCTTTGAGGAATTTCTGCCTCACTTGGCTTCTGAGACAGGCATGTGTGAGCTACTGCTCGGCTCTTTGTATCAGCCACTGCTATGACCTAATGGTTCTCATCCCAAATGAACATTCCAGGGATACCTTGGGTTGTAACACCCATATTGTCTGGTGAGACATTATCAGCATTCCGATACAGGGCATATCTGTGTGCCCGGAACTTGTGCATTACCTGACTCTAGTAAGGTTCACACTGCATGTGTTATAGCCTGAATGCAGATCCACAAAGAGGAGACATCACCCCAATGCTGCCTGCTGGGACACAGGTAGAGAGGGGCTCTTCCCCTGTGCCTGCCTCTCCACATGGCATTCCACAGCCTGTGTAATCTGCTTGAATCACATTATTGTTTTTATGGCTAGATAGTGTGCATGCTGTAGAATTTAACCATTCACTTATTAGTGTTGGGGGTGGGGTGGGGCACATGTGTATGCAGATACTGGAATTTCAACTCAGGGCCTGGGTGCTATCCCAGAGCTTTTTTGCACAGGGCTAATAGATCTAGACAGCTTATTCCACAGCTATGCTTCTGGCTATTTTCAGCAGTTCATTCCAGGTTCTGATAGACTTTTCTGTCCTTGCTGACTTTGAACCTCTATCCTCACATCTCAGCCTCCTGAGTAGCTAAGGACAGGCATGAGTCACTGGAACTGCAGAATTTTTTAAAATTTGGTTCTTCAATATGCAAGAGTTTTCTTGTTGTAGGATTGCTTTTGAAAGGAAAATAGTCTTTGGAATTTTATATGGAAACAATCTTATTTGCAAATAAGAAAAATATAGGTGGGTGCCAGTGGCTCCTGCCTGTAATCCTAGCTACTCAGGAGGCTGAGATCTGAGGATTGCGGTTCAAACCCCCCCCTGGACAGAAAAGTCCATGAGACTCTTATCTCCAATAAACCACTAGAAAACCAGAAGAGGCATTGTGGCTCAAACAGTAGAGTTCTCACCTTGAGCTGAATAGCTGAGGGATAGCACCCAAGACCAGAGTTCAAGCCCCATGACCAACAAAAAAAAAGTTTTTTTAAAAAATATCTTTGTTGCAAAGGTGATGAAGTGGGGGGAGGGGGGCTTTAGTAACCTAAGTAATGAGTACATTGCTTTTTTTTTATCAAATATGTTTAATAGAGAAAAATTCCCTTAAAAACTCATAAATAAGTGCTTTGAAAAGTTTCAAAATCAGTACCAACTTCTAGTGCAACAAAATAAACTTACTTGCAGAAGAAATGGGAAATGACTTTTAGTTCCAAGACTGCCCATGTAACAGGAGACACTTGCTTGGCTCAGATGTGAGATGCCATAGCATAGCTACGTGGTCAGAGAACACACTTTCTTATCATACTTCAGTTACTCAGGAGAGTTCGGTAATCCATAATTAAAAACCTAGAACCATCATAAACCCCAAATTTGGATTGTGGGTTAAGAAAATAACTTCATATCTCAAACACTGAAAAGCAGTATCTGGAGGCTGGGATGTAACTCAGGGCAGAGTGTTGGTCTAACATATACAATGCCTTGGGTTCAAATGGCAGCAGTACCAAACAATCAAGAAAAAGTAGCTAAATCTCCAATGATCTTAAATCAACAGATTAAGGTACATGATCCACTCCTACAAATAGAAAATTATACACCATGAAATTCTGTTTCAAGTATTTTATTTAAAAAAGACACATAATTATTACCAACCTAGAGTGCATTTCTTTACAAACAGTTACCATATTTCTGATTTTCTTCCACTTACCCCTCACTACTCCCCTTCCCCCAAGTTATGACGTTCATTTCCAACACAATGTCTAGTGAGTATCATGGTTGCATCAGTTGAGCCTTTGCCCTGCTTTTTCTTTGATTCCTTCTCCCTTCCATGGATCAGATAAACTCATATACAAGATAAAGGGTATAGAAAAATAAAAACAAAAAAATAAGAATTGTCTTTGTCTCCCATTTCCTTTTCCCACCTCATAACCTTGTCTAGATGTTCCAGTATTTTCTTAGGTGAATTCTAAATTCATATCCTGTGGCTGACAATGGCAAAATCCAAAAAGGACTGCTTGGGACATGCAGGCCCAATACCTATCATGCTCATATTCAAAGTTTTGATATAAGTCGAGTGAATTCTACCTCTTCTGTGTTTCCTAGTAGTATCTAGGTCTGAAGGAAACACTGGGTTATCCTGTGGACTGGCAAGATGTGGTGAGCTAGATGTGTGGAATACTATAAAAACAACCATACAAGCCGGGCACTGGTGCCTCACGCCTTTAATCACAGATAGTCAGGAGGCTGAGATCTGAGGATCACAGTTCAAAGCCAGCCCGACAGAAAAGCCCATGAGACTCTTATTACCAATAAACCTCTCAGAAAACCAGAAGGGGCGCTGTAGCTCAAGTGGTAGAGAGCTCTCCTTGAGCTGAAGAGCTCAAGGCCCAGAGTTCAAGTCCCAGGACTGACAAAAAAACAAAAACCACCACCATACCAAGAAGCCCCTGAGGAACATCGACCTGAGCCTCTGCCAGTGGTTAGGTGCGGAGGTGAACTTTCACATCATGAGGCAGCCGGATGGCTTTGCATTTTGCATTGATACCACTGTGTGCCCTTTCTACTTGCTGGCCAAGATGGAGGAGGACATGACTAAGTGGGTGGACAGTATCTGTCGGATCTGTGGCTTTGTGGAGATCAACCAGACCATAGGTAGGTAGATGTCATGATTCTCTAGTGAGGAGAACCATGGTATCACTGAGCCTTTCTACTTGATAGAGAAAATAGCCAAGGAGAAGGGGCTGGCTGACTATCAAAGGGACTCCAGTCCCTGATGAAAGTTGGATAGGCAACCAAGAAAGGTGGGTTGTGATGAAGCAAAAACATTTTGTAAAGTGTCTTTGGGGCCCTAGACACTGCTTCCTTGTCCATCTGCCATTCTTCTCTTCATTTCTCATGTACATCAACCACTTGCTGGCCTAAAAACACCTAAAAAGCATCTAAAAGTACCTAAAAAGCACCAAGTCTTGACTTCTGACCACAGTTCTTTAAAAAATGTTTATGATTAAGTGTTGCAGAGCAACAACATACATATTGAGCAACTACTAGTTTTCATTTTGCAAGCGCCTATGTGGCAAACCGAGCTACTTTTTCTATCATGTGTATATTCTCTTCCATTACATTGAAATATAAAGCAAGAGGAAAGCTGGGCACAAGTGGCCCAGGACTGACTTCATAACTACTCAGGCAGATGAGGTCCAAGGATCGCAGTTAGAGATCAGCAGTTAGAGGGACCCATGTTTCAGTGGAATGTCCACATGCCATTGTGCAGCTTCTTTCCCCCGAGTGCTCACTGAATGGGGCTGGAGGCTTTCTGCATCCTTGGCCCAGGGCGTCACATGCCTAGGGGCCAACTCAAGCCAGTAAGGTTCCAGACCTGGGGGTGGGGTAGGGGTACCACATGGAGTGGGGAGGGAGCAAAGCCAAGGGCTTGGGCAAATGGGTGCCAAGGGCAGGCCCTGGACTGCTGCTTCTGGATCTATACCTTTGACTTGGGACCCTGCATTTGCCATGGAAGGCAAGTACTAATTGGAATGATCTGGCTGGCTGAAGAAAGCACCCCAGGAGAAGTGTGGACCCTCTGTGAGTTTGGTTAGGGGCAGGCAATTTCCTTCATAGGCTCCTGGAGGGGTGGAGACGGGGATGTGGTAAAGGGCAGGTGGCTAGGAACAGTGGGGGTTAAAGCACAGGTGGCTGTCCTAGAGGTGGGTGCCTCTGCTCAGGGCAGAGCAAGGTACCCATGGTGAGGGGAAGGAGGGGGTCCAACCTGGGGCTAACCCTTCTGAAATACAGCCCACAGCCCTTGTAAAGAGACTGAATCACATTATTGTTTTTAGGGCTAGTTTCGATGCTGTAGCACTCACTAATTAGTGTTGGGAGTGAGAGGTGGGATGAGCTGGCACTCACTCAGGTACTGGTACTGAGGTTGAAACTCAGGCCTGGGCCCTATCTAGAGCTTTTATGCTCAAGTTTGTTAGTCCTAGACCACTTAGGCCACAGCTCCACTTCTGGCTTTTTTATTTTTAGTTTTTTGGCAGCTCATTGCAGGTAAGAGTCTCACAGACCTTCCTGCCTGGGCTGACTTTGAACTATGATTCTTATGTCTCAGCTTCCTGAGTAGCTAGGATAAAAGGTGTGAGCAGCCACTGGAATTGTATATCAATTTTTTAAAACTTGCTCCGGTAATGTTTATGAATTTGCTTGTTGCACATGTGCTTTTGAAAGGAGAATATTCTTTAATTTTCAATGGAAACAGAATCTCATGTGCAAATAGGCAAAGTGCTTTTGTTTCTTTTTGTCTTTTTTTTTGGCACTGGCATTGAACCCAGGAATTTGCACTTTCTAGGCAAATGCTTTGCCACTGAGTTACATCCCAGCCCCAAGTTTTTTTGTTTTGCTCTTGTTGATGATGTTGTTTTGCTAGTACTGGGGCTTGAACTCAGGGCCTGGGCACTGTTCTTAAACTCCATTTTCGTCTAGGCCAGCACTCTACCACTTGAGCCACTGTACCACTTATGTCTTTTTCTGTTTATGTGGTACTGAGGAATTGAACCCAGGGCTTCTTGCATGGTAGGTAAGCACTCTACCACTAAGCCACATTCCCAGCCCTTGTTTTATTATTAATTAATTAATTTGCCATTCTTGGGGCTTGAACTCACACTTGGTACTGTCCTTGAGCTTCTTTTTGCTCAAGACTGGCACTCAACCACTTCAGCCACAGTGCCACTTCCAGCCTTTTCTATTTAATGTGGTACTGATGAGTTAAACTTGGGGCTTCCTGCAATGTAGGCAAGTAGTCTACCACTAAGACACATTCTCAGCCCTTCTCCTTACTTTGTTTTATTTATTTATACATTCATTCATTCATTAGTTGGTTGTAGGGCTTGAATTCTGGGCCTGGGCGCTGTCCCTCAGTTCTTCAGCTCAAGACTAGCACTCTACCACTTGAGCCACAGCACCACTTCCAGTTTTCTGGTGGTTAATTGGAGATAAGCATCTCATGGACTTTCCTGCCCCAGCTGGCTTGCAACTTTGATCTTTAGATCTTAGCCTCCTGATTACCTAAGATTATAGGAATGAGCCACAAGTGCCAATTCTCCTTAATTTTTGACATATCATAGAGAAAAAAATGTCACTCACAGATTTGGTAGAGAAATCTGTCCAGACCCCCTAATCCCATGTAAGATTCTGTTCCATTTGCTCTCACAGGTGAGATGACTGGAGAGGAGGTGAGGAGAAAGTGGAAGGCCCTTGCTCTGGTTTTCCCATGCCACCACCATACATGTGTGGGACTGGAGGACTGAGAAGGACAAAGCTGTGGTCACTGGCCTATGTTGCCCTGTGGGCTCCATGAATGCAGCTGTTCCCTTGACTAGCTGTGTCCCCTAGTCCCTGCTCTCATACCGAGAAGGCCACTGAGGAGGAATCCAGATGGCAAGACTAACTGTGAGCAGCCCCTCGCCAGATGCTCACGTAAGCTGGGTGCTGACCCTGCCCTGTGGCCCATCTCAAGTTATGATGTAGGGGCCTCAAACTGATCAGAGGGATGCAGGGTGAGAGAGCTCACTGGATCCTCCTGCAGAGGCAGTAAAGGCCTTCCCCTGTGCCTCCTCCCAGGACCTGAACCTCTGGCCAGGCCTGCTCATGGCATCCACAGCAGTGAGCAATAATACCCCTGCTCTCCTCCTCCTCTCTTTCAGCCACACCGGGGTGGACTCGGGGTCACTGGGAGCCATGAGGTGTGGGGAGTGAGAGGGCCTCACGTTTACAAGGTCCTCATGTCACCATCTCATGCCCCCCAACCACACAGCAGAATGACCCCTCTGGGGTCCCAGGAGGTGATGGTCCGGGCAAGGATGGCACTGCCCCAGGTCATGTGCAACAGACATGGAGAGCTGCACCCATCTCCAGTGGAGGCCTCTTCTCCGGGGAACAAAACAGCTCATGACACTAAACAAATGGAATCTGTATGTAGGGGGCTCACACTCCTCATCCTACCTCCTAAACAGGGCTGAGATGGGGAGTATCATGGTAACCAGAGCCAGCCTTTAGCCTTCTTCCTCTCTCTCTCAACCCCCCCACCTCTGAAGATGAAACCTTTAGCCTGAACGCACAGAAGGGAATCAAGACTAGAATTAATGATTGTCCATCTTTCAGGACTCACTGTAGACAGGCAGCTGGAGGTCAAGACTCCAGGAAGTTCAGGGCCTGTGATGTGCTTTGGCGAATGAAAGACTGCTTCAAATAACTCAGCGAAAACCACATACTTCATTTCCTCCCAGGTAGTCACAAAGTTGGGTTTGTATGGGGGGGGTGTCCTAGGGCTTGAATTTAGGGCCTGGATTTAGGGCCTGGGTGCTATTCCTGAGCATTTGTGTTCAAGGTTAGCACTCTACTACTTGAGCCCCAGCTCTACTTCTGGATTTTGGGTGGTTCATTGGAAGATAAGAGTGTCATGGATTTTCCTGTTCACTAAGAAGACTGAGATATGAGAATATATGTTTGAAGCCTAGACTGAGCAGAAAAAAAATGTGAGATTCATATTTCCAATTAACTACCAAAAGACAAAAGTAGAGCTGTGGCTCAAGTGATAGAGCGCTAGCTTTGAGCAAAAGCAGGTCAGGGATAACATCCAGGCTCTGAGTTCAAGCCCCAGGACTGGCATAATTTTTTTATGCATTTTATTTTTTTTATTGTAAAGATGCTATACAGAGGGTTACAGCTACATGAGTGCGGAAATGAGTACACTTCCTATTGAGCATTGTTACCCTCTCCATTGTTTTCCCCCTACCATCCCTTCCCTCCCTAACTTCCTCGAGCTTCTTTTTTTTCTTTGATTGTGATTAAGTGATTACATAATTTCCCAAATTTCACAGTATTATGGAATAATGATGCTCATTTAAAGTCACAAGTTCATTCTAACTTTCCTGGAGCAAATTGTCTATCACAGTCTATAACATATAACGGTGGTCACATGTTATACACCATACCTGTGATCAGCAGCATGGGGATATTTAGTAGTGGTTTGACCAGATGAGTGGTAGTTCTTTGTTTCTTAAGTCCTGTTGGTTTTGTCGTATCACCTAACATTTTGGATTTAGCATCCACTTATCAGGGAGACCATGTATCGTTTGTCTCTTCGCTCTTGGCTTACCTCGCTCAACATGATTCCTTCTAGCTCCATCCATTTCCCTGCAAATGCCATTAT
>NW_012267476.1:404040-409376 GCF_000151885.1 Dipodomys ordii
TGTTTATGTATTCATTTAGTTTTTCTTTGCTATTAAAAGTTTTCAGTTCTCCATCGAATGTGAATGCTAGCTTTGCCGGGTATATCAGTCTGGGTTGGCAGTTATTGGCTTTCAGGGCTCGTATGGTGCTTTCCCTGGCTTTTCTTGCTTTCATTGTTTGTATGGAGAGATCTGCAGTGATTCTAATTTTTTTCCTGTTGTTGTATAGCTCCTTCTTCATTTTTGCTGCATGCAGGATTGTTTCCTTATTATTCAGATCCATCATTTTTACTATAATGTGTCTAGAAGTGTTTCTCCTGGGATCTTGCTTGCTGGGTGTTCTATATGCTTCTGTTACGTAGGTAAGGTGCTCCTTTTTGAGATGGGGAAATTTTTCACTGATTATCTTGTTGAATAGGTGTTGCATTTCCTTGCTCTGGAATTCCTCACCTTCGTCCACTCCAATTATACGAAGGTTAAATTTCTTGGCATTATCTGCTTGCTCTTGAATTTCCCTTTGGTTTAATTTGAGGGATTTTTCCATATCTGTCACTTTTTGGTCCAGTTGGTGTATTCTGTCTTCTGTATCTGACACTCTACCTTCCATTTCATTCACTCTGTTGACCGTGGCTTCTATTGTGGTTTGCATGGAGGAAATGGATCCCTTTATGGATTCTATGTTGGTTCTCATAGTACTGATCTCAGTATGTATTACCTCTAATTTGGCGTTTATCTCACTTCTTACTGAGGTCTGTGCAGCTTCTATTTTTGCATGCATCTCTTGTTTGATATCCTGTATCTCTTTTGATAGTTCATCCTTGTGCTCTTTCAATTTCTGATCCATTTCTCGCTTTATTTCTTGAGTCATTGCCTCCAGCAGCCCTTGGATGTAGCTTTTGTCTTCCATTCCTGCTTTGCTCCCACTAGGGCTCTCCCCTGCGTGGCTGCTGGTTATCGAGGTAGCTTGCTGTCCTGGGTGGTGGTAAACCCTGTAATTTTTCTCTGTGATTTTCGCATGGGGGTTCAGGAGACTGATTTGCCATTTTGTTTTGGTGTGTCTGTCTTTGCTTGGTTGCTGAGTCTGTATTGGTAGAGAGATTCTGTGCCTGATCTGGGTTCTGTTGGGAGCCTATTTCCAGCTGCTGTTCTGACCTACTTAGGACTCTCGGCTCTCTGCTGTAGATTGCTGGCAATTCCCGCCTTTGGAAGGGTTGAGCAGCCTAGACTGCTTGTGTTTGTTCCTACTGTGTTTGCTCCTACGGGTGCTCTTAGGAAGATCAGATGCTCTGGATGCACTCTCCCAGATACGGGAGTCTGCTATGAGCTCTTGTTGTGTTTTTGTTTGTTTGTTTGTTTTGGGCTGGTTCTGGGCTTGAACTCTAGGTTTGGGTGCTGTCCCTCAGCTCTTCAGCTCAAGGCTGGCACCCTACCATTTGAGCCACAGCACCACTTCTTACCCTTTTTGCTTTTGTGATGCTGAGGTATCAGATCTGGGGCTTCACACATCCAAGACTATCACTCTACTGCTGAGCCACCTTATCAGCCTGAGCTCCTGCTTAATATCTGGTGCTGGCAGCCTATGTTGCCCAATTCCCAGCCTAGAGTATATGGGTGGGGTTTTGGTGGGGTTTGGGCTTCTCTTGTCCTGAGCTTCCAGGTCTTTTGTTGTCACAGGCGTGCTTCCCGGGGAGTGCTGTTCCCTATTTTTCTCCCCTCTGCTGACGCATGTGCTCAGCTTTTGACTTCAGTTTGGGGGAGTTGGTTGTGTTGTTCAGGCACTGGATCCCCAGGTCTGGTTCCGGCCCCCGCCTGGAGTGCACTTGTTAGGCCTGTACTGCTGTGTATACTTACTAGGTTATGCAGCCTGGGGTACACAGTTCAAATTTCTTCTACTGTTGTTAGTCTTGACCCAGGGTGCTGTTCCTGGCTTGGGCATTTAAGCTTCCTTCCAGGGGCCCTCTTGCTCTAGCCTGGCCAGCAAAGTGTGCTCCACGGGCTGGTGAAGCTCTCGAACAGTTCCCAGTTTTAGTGGGTCCTGTGGTCCGGGTCTTTGGGTAGGCAATCTGGGTCAGGGTCTGGGGATTCCCTCCAGCTCTGGTCTCCCTTGAGGGATACACTGTCCCCTGTGGGGTACTCACCCTGGAGCTAGTTGTTTCTGTGTTGTAGGTCATCAGTTGCTGTTGCAATCCGAGTTCAGTTGGGGTGGTTGTGGGCTGGGCTAGGCAGTGGTGGCTCTGTGTGATTCTTTTCTGTCTCTGCCTCTATCGAAGCTGTCAGGTCCACAGTGTCCACGCTCAGGCTGCTTCTGCACGGGTGACTTGCAGGCAGCCCCCTGTGTCTCTGGGACAACGGGTTGTAGAGTTGGGGGGTCTGACGCTGGTGCCTCAGGTGGCTTCTGCGTGGGTGATCTGCAGGCAGCCCCTGTGCCTCTGGGACCCGGGTGGCCCCCGCCGGGTCGTCAAGATCGCGATCGGGCGGGTCTGGTGCCTCAGGCGGCTTCTGCGCGGGTGATCTGCAGGCAGCCCTGTGTGCCTCTGGCAGGACTGGCATAATATTAAAAGAGACAAAAACTAAAATTGAACTGTATATCTTGAGAGTAGCGATGAGAAGATAGGAAGAACTTAGGAGAACCATGGAATAATGGAACAATGGAAGGAGTGACTGATGAAGATGCATTACACTCATAACCTGACATATGGAATTATAACAAGCTCTATTTTTTAAAATATCACTTACAAGCATTCAAAATCAGTTACTAGGGGCTGGGAAGGTAGCTCAGTGGTAGAGCGCTTGCCTTGCATGCATGAGGCCCTGGGTTCGATTCCTCAGCACCACATGAGCAAAAAGAAAAAAGCCGGAAGTGGCACTGTGGCTCTAGTGGTAGAGCGCTAGCCTTGAGCTGAAGAGCTGAGGGACAGCACCCAGGCCCAGAGTTCAGGCCCACGTCTGGACCAAAAAAAAAATCAGTTACTAGCCCCAAATGTACAAAGAGTAGGGGTATGCAATTATATAATTCTGATTAAGTTAATCAACAAATATGTGCACAAAGAGATAGCTCATCCTACTCATAGTAGCTATTCAACAAAAAGATGACACTATTCTTTCCAAAAATGATCCACAAATTCAATATAATCCCTATCAAAACCCCAATAAGGACTTTATAGACACAAACAAGCTTCTGCTAAAGTTCACAAGAAAAGGTACAAAGAAAAAGTTGAAAAAATGAGTCTATCTGATTTTATTATATGTTATAGCATTTCAGTGTGGCTATGATGAATATCTAAACAAATAGATCAATGCAACTGGATGGAAAATCCAGAAATAGACTCACACAAATATACACAATTGATTTTTGATAAAAACACAGAAGCAATTCAGTGGAGAAAGGACAATCTCTTCAAACAGTGCTGGAATAATTGAACATCGATAAGCAAAAGAAATAAGTAAACCTCAATCTAAATTTTCTATCTTCTGCAAAATTAACTTGAAATGGACCAAAGGCTCTTTTAACAAATGTAAAATGATAGCAGACTTGGAAAACAACAAGAATGAAAAGGAGAAACTTCTTAGCAGCTAGGTCCAGACAATGACTTGACTTCTTAAAATCTTGACTGGTAAACGGAAAAGTTGGGCCAGGAACCCATGGCTCAAGCCTTGTAATCCTAGCTACTCAGGAGGCTGAGATATGAGGATCGTGGTTCAAAGCCAGCCCAAGCAGGAAAGTCCGTGAGACTCTGATCTCCAATAAACCACCAGATAACCATAAGTAGCAATGTGGCTCAAGTGGTAGAGCACTCGCCTTGAACTGAAAAGCTGAAGGACAGTGCCCAGGCCCAGAGCTCAAGCCCCACAACCAACAACAAAAAAAAAATGAAAAAAAGGAAAATTTGGTAAGCTGGTTCTCATGAAATTTGCAGATGTGTAAACTAAAGACCAGAGAAGGTGTGTAAGGGTTTCTAAGTTTTATAAGCAAAAGGCCACAGAATAGCACTAAAAGTGTATTTTTCTCCATGTGGAAACATGAAACACTGGACAATATACTAAGGGACGTCCAATTTTATGTCTGGCTCAGTGAAAAGCAGCTGTAGCACCAGAGATTAAAAATTTTCAGAAAGAAAACAAAACTTGCAAATATTCTGTTTTAATTCTAGATGATTGAACAAGGAGTTTGGATTCAAATTAATTTTAATTAAACCACTACCATATGCCAGCCATCGTGCTAAGTGACTTTTATAAATTTGCTTGTTTATCTTCATTGTAATTATGGGATGCTAATATAGTGAATCCTGATTTTGTTAAGGAAAGAAAGAAAAAGAAAGAAGGAGGAAGGAATGAAGGAAAGAAGGACTATGATGATACATAGCATGACAAGTATATAAATGCAGACTTATCTGCTCTGACATCCAATGCTTTCCAGATCACTACATGTCATGCTTTATAAAGTTATCCACCCATTACATTTTCTAAGTCTTACAGAGCTATGTTCAGAAAAAACAATCTTGAGCCTAGAATTTTAAGAATGTTTGATTTTTTTAAAAAAACACTAGCTAGGCACCAGTGGCTCATGCCTACTCCTAGCTACTCAGTAGGCTGAGCTCTGAGAATCATGGTTCAAAACCAACTGGGGCAGGAAAAGCCAGTATAATAGCTGGGTGCCCAGGGCTCATATCTGTTAATATCTGTTCTCATAGCTACTCAGGAGGCTGAGATCTGAGGATTGTAGTTCAAAGCCAGCTCAAGAAGGGACATTAATGAGTTTCCTCTCTCCAATGAATCACCAAAAAGCCACAAGTGGAAGTATGGCATAAATGTTGGTAGCACTAACCTTGATTGGGAAAAGCTAAGCAAAAATGTAAAGGGTTTGAGTTTAAGCCCCAGTACTAGTGTGGACATTCAAGCGCACATGCACGCACGCATGCACACAAACACCACAGATTATATATGTCTTTCTGGTGATTTATAGAAATAAAAAATGTTTTGTAAATAATAGTAACAATAATAATAATAATAAATTCAAAATCAATATTTAAATTATTTCTGTAGTAGAACATCTAACTCCATCCACAGACTAAAGCTTCTAGAAGTGAAGGTAAGGACTTAACACTCCAGTTCACCCAGCACCTAACAATGAAGGCTAGATACTTCCATCAGAGACAAGGCTCCAGTAGTACAGCACTAGCCTTGAGCAAAAAAGATCAGGGGGGCTGGGAAGGTGGCTCAGTGGTAGAGCGCTTGCCTTGCAAGCTCAAGGCCCTGGGTTCGATTCCTCAACACCACATAAGCAAAAAGAAAAAAGCCGGAAGTGGCGCTGTGGCTCAAGTGGTAGAGCGCTAGTCTTGAGCTGAAGAGTTGAGGGA
>NW_012267476.1:410011-412934 GCF_000151885.1 Dipodomys ordii
TTAGTTCCCTTGCCCATTTAGTAATTGGTTTGTTAGGTTTGGGAGGGATTAGTTTCTTGAGTTCCCTGTATATACAGGATGTTAACCACTTGCCTGATATATTGCTGGTAAATATTTTTTCCCAATTAGTTGGTTATCTTACTAGATTGGTTGCGATAGATTTAGCTGTGCAGAAGCTTTTTATTTTAAGGTAGTCCCATTTGTCGAGTCTCTCTCCAACTTGTTGTGACCCTGGGACACTGTTCTGGAAGTTCCTTCCTGTGCCTATTCTGTCCTGCAGTAATTTCAGAGATTCAGGTTTAATGTTAAGGTCTTTAATCCACTTTGAGTTGATTTTGGTGCATGGTGATAGGCTGGGGTCCACTTTTAGTTTTCTGCATGTGGCCGCCCAGTTTTCCCAGCACCAGTGGTTGAAGAGGCTGTGTTTCTTCCATTGTATGTCTTTGGCTCCTTTGTCGAATATCAGCTGGCTGTAGGCCTGTGGATTTATTTCTGGATCTTCTATTCTGTTCCATTGGTCTTCGGGTCTGTTTTTGTGCCAGTACCATGCTGTCTTTGTTATTATAGCTCTGTAGTAGAGTTTGAAGTTCGGCATGGATAGCCCTCCCATATTGTCTTTATCCCCTAGAATTGTTTTGGCTATTCTAGGTCTTTTGTTGTTCCATATAAATTTTTGGACTGTTTTCTGTATTTCAGTGATGTACGTCATTGGGATTTTAATAGGAATTGCATTGAATTTGTATATTAGTTTTGGAAGTATTACCATCTTTACTATATTAAGTCGGCCTATCCAGGAGCATGGGAGGTCTTTCCATTTCCTAGTGTCTTCTGCAATTTCTTTCTTTAACTTTTTATAGTTCTCATTAAATAGTTCTTTTACATCTTTGGTTAGGTTAATTCCTAAATATTTTATTTTTTGGGAGGTTATTGTGAATGGGGTTGCTCCTTTATTTCCCTCTCTTCCTGTACGTTATCAGTGTATAGGAAGGCAACTGATTTTTGTGGGTTTATTTTGTATCCTGCTATTTTGCCGAAGTGATTTATGATTTCTAAAAGTTTGGGGATGGAGTTTTTGGGATCGTGGAGGTATAGTATCATGTCGTCTGCAAAAAGGGATAGTTTAACTTCTTCTTTCCCTATGCGGATCCCTTTAATGTCTTTTTCTTGCCTTATTGCCCTGGCTAAGGGTTCTAGGACTATGTTGAAGAGGAGTGGAGACAGTGGGCATCCTTGCCTTGTTCCTGATTTTAGGAGGATTGGTTGTAGCTTTTCCCCATTAAGTATAATATTGGCTATTGGTCTGTCATAAATGGCTTTTATTGTTTTTAGAAATGTTCCTTCTATTCCTATTTCCTCCAGAGCTTTTAGCATGAATGAATGTTGAATTTTATCAAAGGCCTTTTCTGCATCTGTGGTGATAATCATGTGATTCTTGACCTTGACTCTGTTGATGTGTTGGATTACATTTATTGACTTACGTATGTTAAACCATCCCTGTGTCTCTGGGATGAAGCCTACCTGGTCATAGTGTATAATTTTTTTATGTGTTTCTGGATTCTGTTAGCTAGAATCTTGTTAAGGATCTTTGCATCTGTGTTCATCAAGGAAATCGGCCTGTAATTCTCCTTTTTGGTTGGGCCTTTGCCTGGTTTGGGGATGAGTGTGATATTGGCTTCGTAGAATGAGTTTGGGATAGCTCCCTCCTTCTCTGTTTCTCTGAAGAGCTTGAGGAGTATGGGTATTAGTTCTTGTTTAAAGGTCTTATAGAATTCTGCTGTGAATCCATCTGGTCCTGGGCTTGTTTTTGTTGGAAGACTTTTGATAGCTTCCTGTATCTCATTATAGGAGGTTGGCTTATTTAATTGGTTTACTTCTTCTTTGCTCAGTTTGGGCAACTTGTATTTCTCTAAAAATGCATCCATTTCTGCCAGATTTTCTTCCTTTAGAGAGTATAACTTTTGAAAGTAGTCTGTTATAATTGTTTGGATATCTTGGGCACGTGTTGTGTTTTTTCCCGTGGCATCCTTAATCGTGTTAATATGGGTTTCCTCTCTTCTTTTTTTTAATTAATCTTGCCAACGGGCCATCAATTTTGTTTATTTTTTTCAAAGAACCAGCCTTTTGTTTGGTTTATTTTGGTTATAGTTTTCTGATTTTCTAATTGGTTAATCTCTGCTCTTAATTTGGTTATCTGGTTTGGTCTAGTAACTTTAGGTTCCATTTTTTCTTGTTTTTCTAGCTGTTTTAATTCAACATGAGGTTATTTACTTGGTCTGTCTCCATTCTCTTGACGTGGGCACTGAGGGCAGTTAATTTGCCCCTCAGGACTGCTTTTGCTGTGTCCCACAGGTTTCTTTGTGAGGTGTTTTCATTTTCATTGAGTTGTAGGAAATGCTTTATTTCTTCTCTGATCTCTTCCATTACCCAGGTATTGCTAAAGAGTGTGCTGTTCAATTTCCATGTATTAGAGAAATTTCTGCGGTATGCTTTGTTATTGAGAGCTAGCTTGATTCCACTGTGGTCAGATAGGATACAGAGGATTATGTCGATCCCTTTGTATTTGCTTAAGTTCCTTGCATGAACTATGATATGGTCTGTTTTGGAGAAAGTTCCATGAACTGCTTAGAAGAATGTGTACTGTGTTGTTTTAGGGTGAAATACTTGGTAGATGTCAGTTAATTCCGCTTGAAGTATGGCCTCACTTAAGTCGGTAGCTTCTTTGCCAATCCTCTGTTTGGTACACCTGTCCTTTGGTGAGAGTGGTGTGTTAAAGTCTCCTAGTATTATCGTATTGGGATCTATTTTATTCTGTAATTTTGAGATGTTTGTTTAACATATCTGGGTGCACCAATATTTGGGGCATATAAGTTGATGATGGTAATATCCTCCTCTTGGATTGTTCCCTGTATTAATATGTAGTGTC
>NW_012267476.1:419239-427948 GCF_000151885.1 Dipodomys ordii
GAAGTGGCGCTGTGGCTCAAGTGGTAGAGCGCTAGTCTTGAGCTGAAGAGTTGAGGGACAGCACCAAGGCCCAGAGTTCAAGCCCCACGACCAGACCAAAAACAAAACAAAACAAAAAAAAAAAGATCAGGGACAGTACCCAGGCCCTGAGTTCAAACCACAAAAAAAAAAGCCAAAGGAAGCTGGGTACCAGTGGCTCATACCTATAATCTGAGCTACTCAGGAGGCTGAGATCTGAAGTTAAGTCAACCAGGCCCAAAGAAACATAGGTCCCATGGTTTCCCTTATTTGCAATATCTAGAATATGTCTGAGTCAAGAAGAAAAGGTCAGATAAGTTGATGTTAGGGAAATGAACCCTAAGATATATATTCAAATGTTTTTTTTCTTTCATGCGATTGTTTCTAACACACTTAAAAGATTATTTCTTTGTTGCTTTGTATGTCCCTCCCCCACGGTATAACCCCTGCTTCCACTGTTTTTGATGTTGTTATAATTTGTGGAGGGGAAGGGAAAAAACAAATCGTTTAAATAGGGATACAGGTGGACCCATTGCAACAATGAGATGTACAAGTTGTTATGTCAAAAACAAACTTAACAACTTTGGTGTGGGGGGAAGGCGGGGAGGGTTGGGGGGTTGGGGGAGGATGGGAAGGGATGGGAAGGGGATATAAAGGAGGAGGCTACAATGCTTGATAAGAAATGTACTCATTATCTTGCCCATGTAATTGTAGCCCCTCTGTACAGTATTTTCACAATAAAAAATGCACACTTAGTGCATGTCGCACACTAATGTTACATACAACCACACTGCAATCAGTCCCCACAATGTGAGGAACAGGCTCACTTACCTTGATACTTGGGTATCTGGGATGTACTAGAACCTGTGTCTATAGGATGGAACCAGCAAAACAATAGTCTGCAAGGTGAAGAACTGGCCACCTGGCATGACCTCCCATTTAGCAGGAGAGGCACTGGTTGGGGAAGGCAGCAGCACTCCAAACCCACAACCCCTAACTACATAGGCCATAGCTGGTACAGTCTTCAAGCTCTGGCCTTTCTTCTAGTGGGTCCAATATAGCACATAGCCAGGCTAATCAGGTACCACTTATGTGTGTTCTGTTTTTGCATGCATAAAACCCCTCACCTATGATTTGGTTTCCTCAGGGTTAAGGCAGAAGGACACCTACTTATCTCAAAATGGGGGCATCCATGGTTGGTACCCACACTTGGGCCCACCCAGACCAGGAAGATGGATGACTGTGAGGTGAGGAAATACAGGCCACCCTTCAGGACCTCCCTGTAGCAGGTGAAACACTAGGTGTGAATGGCAGCAGCATTCTCAGCAAGCCCACAGTCCCAGGCTTCACAGACCATACCTTGGGAGGCATGAAAGACTCCATCCCCAGCCTTCATTCCCTTGGGCCCTCAATAGCACAAGAAGAGGCAAATCCAGCCGTACATAGGTGCCTTCCTCAACCTTGTACATGCACACACACAATGCCACACCTGTGATTGATTCCCTTGAATGGTGAAAAAGTCCCATTTACCTGGAATCTTGGGCATTTGGGATGGCAGTAGCACCCTGGCCCAATATGGAGAGACCAATCAAAGGTAATCCACAAGGTGAAGAACAGGCCACCGGTCACCTCTCTGTAACAGGAGAATCATTGGTTGGGGAGGGCAGCAACATCCCCAGTGCCAGGCCCATAACCCCAAGCTCCATAGGTTATAGCTGGGAGAAAAGATGAGCAGTGAGAGGAGGCAAACTCTAAGAACAGGCCTGCCTTCTCTTAGCTCTTCTATAGTGCACCTCCAGCCCAATATGGCATCATGTATGTGCATTCATATGAATGTGTAAACACAAATGCACACAACTCTGCCCATCATCCATTTCTAAGGAGGAGTAACAGGGCCCATTATCTCAAAACAAGGGCATCTGGGATGGCACTGACAGCTGAGAAGACGTGGACCAAGAAGATGGAATTCTACCAGCTGAAGATCACGAGGCCCTCAGACAAGTTCTCCTTGTTTTAGTTGGTTGGGGAAGGTGGCTGCATCAAAACTGCCAGTCCCCAAACCCTAAGCTCCACAGGTCATAGCCCAGAGAAAAGGTGGAGCAGACTCCTTCCCTGGCCTTCCTTCTTTTGTATCCACTATAGCACATCAACATAGTGGGATGGGTTGTGGGGCCTGGCAGAGGATGTGGGGCCCGGCAAGAGGAGCTAGGCCCACTTAACTCAAAACAGGGCTGATCTGGGATGGCTCTATGGGAGTCAGTGGAGAAAATGGAAAAGACAGAAATGAAAGTTATGGGACTCATTTACCTCGAATTGGTGTTATCTGGGTTTGGATCCCGAATCTGGGCCCACACTGAGCAGGAAGGTGAAGGACTACATGGTGAACCAGAAGATCCGTTGGGCTCTATGTAGTTTTGGCACATACAGCACCAAATGAGGAGGCAAAGCCCACAGCTCTAGCCCCACAACCACCAGAAGATAACTGGGAAACCAAGGGGCTCCCAGCTCTAGTGACTGTGATACATGGGTCCAGGCCTACCTCATCAGAAATGTGGGTTCGTGCCCATGCAACTCCCCTCATCAATTCATGCTGGGATGGCCTGAGGTGGGGGGACAGGGTCAGTGTAGGTAGCAGGGGAGGCACATGGTTGAGGTGGGGGAATCACTGGAGTGGGGAAGTATGAGGAGGGGGAGCACAGTGTGGGGGATGGGAAGACAGGGTGAGGGTGGGACAGCATGGGGTGGGGTGGGGAAAGCACAGGGTAGGGTAGGGATGGGCAGGATGGAAGTTGGGGGAAGGGGCTGAGGTGGTGGCTAGTGGGGTTGCTGTGGGGCCTAGTGGGCTGGGGTTAGGGGGCCATAAAGTAAGGTTGGGCCCACTGAACTTGAAAGAGGATTGTCTAGAGATGGCTCCCACACAGTGGCAGAGGAAAGAATGGAGAAGAGGGAAATGAAGGGAGGTAAGAAAGGGTCCTCACTTGCATTGAATCTGGGTTGTCCAAGGATGGGTACTGCAGCTGGACCCACAAATGATATCTGCCTGTGGTAAAGCTGAAGAGGCCCTCAGGAACAAACACCATGCAACATGGGCTGCACCTGTTGGGGGAGGAGGCTATATCCATAGCTCCACCAGTGGATATAGAGAAATAGAAAACCCCAGATCACAGAGACCATAGCCAGGAGGGAAGTGGGTGGACCATGAGCTCTCTGACTGCCGACTGCTACAACTAATATGTCCTCTTGCACACACATATATCCCCTCACCCATATATCTTCTACAATAGAAGGGGTGGGGCCGAGTTGGGGTTGAGGGTCAGGCTGGGAAAGGGTATGGGAAGTGTGGCCCACTTACCTTGGAACCTGGTTATCTAGAGTTGACTCCCACAGGTGGGTCCACACATCCTTAAACCAACACATGGGGAGGGGCACAGGGAATGCTATGGCCATGGGACAGAAGTGGACATGGGCTGGGCGGTCAGGAGAATGAGGTGCGGGTGGGCCAGATGGCACTGGGAAGGGGGACTGGCAATGCATATGGGGCAAAGGAAGATGAGTTGGGCCCTTCACTCACAATAGGTTTTTCTAGGATGGCTCCTGCAGAGGGACAGAGAAGAAGATGAAGAGAGGAAGGAAGGGGAGTATGAGTATGGGTGTCTCATTTACCATGGATAGGGGCTGTCCAGAGAGATGGCGCTGCTTGCAGGGTTCACACTGCCCACTTGCCTGGAAGCAGCTGCAGCCCAAGAGGGCATCACACACATGCGCAGTCACATGCCCACATGGACTATGAGGATGGAGATCCACACACCCAAGGCAAAGAGATTCCTAGGTTTCTTGTAGCAGCGGCAGGTGCAGCACCAGTTGGAGGAGGATGGCAGTGAACACAGCCTGGGTCCTGAGACTGTCAGTGGAGGCAGTGGAACCAAGTAACCTCAGGCAGGAGCCTCCCACTTCCTTCTTGGGTGGCCACTGTGGTTGTGGCACCCAGGCTCATCCAGGTCTGCGTGCTTGTGAGTGCGAAACATGCATGCTCATGTGCATTGCAGGTGTGAGTGCGTGAGGCACGCCCCTCCCTCACACTTCCCAGCTGGGCTTCTTAATCTCAATCTCTGGAGAGGCTGGAGGACCCACAATCACTGGAACCCAGACCTTACGTGAGACTTTTCCAGTTTCTACTGGAAAGCATCCAATGGAGGGTCTGGCATGGCACCCTGCTGGGTTGGATCACTATCTATAAAATAGTTTTATACCCCATTTTCCAGTGAGCTTTATTCTCTTTTTTGCCAGTCCTGGGGCTTGAACTCATGGACTGGGCACTGTCCCTGAGCCTCTCTGTGCTCAAGGCCAGCACTCTACCACCTGAGCCATAGTGCCACTTCCAGCTTTTTGCTGTTTATGTGGTACTGAGGAATCAAACCCAGGGTGTGTTAGGCAAGCACTGTACCACTAAACCACATTTGCAGCCCTTAACCTCCAGCCTCTCAGGAGATTAAGAAGCCCAGCCCAGAAGTGTGAGGGAGGGGCGTGCCACATGTGCATAATGGTTAGAGGTACACATGTATGCACATGCGCATACACGCTGATGAGGGACACACCTGCGTGCGCACACATAAACCCATGCAGACCCTGGATGCGCCTGGACTCGCGACTATCCCGCCACCCAAGAATGAAGCAGGATGCTCATTCTGCCCTGCATCCTCTCTTGGCTCCGGCCTGAGGTTGCTGGGTTCCAATGCTTCCCCCCACAGTCTCAGGCCCCAGGCCGTGTTCGCTGCCATCCTCCCCCAACTGGTGTTGCACCTGCCTCTGGGATGGGAAACCCATGGGTGTCTTCAGCCTGGCTGTGCGGATCTCCATCCTCGTAGTCCATGTGGACATGTGACCGCACATGGTGTGATGCCCTTCCTGGCTCGGGATGGTTCGAGGTAAGTGGGCCACTTCATCCCCCCCACCCCACTCCCAACCCCCCACCCCTGCTGCTGACAGGAAGCACGCGGGAAATGACCGGAAGCTGGGTGAGGGGTCACACGTGCGCACTTCCAGACCTCGAACACGGTGCCCTAGACACCCACAGAGAATGAAGGTGAGGGTCTCAAAGGCCTGGCTGCCTTCCCTCCCTGGTATGGCCCCAGGGTGGTCAGTTCCACCGCAGTAGGGTAGGGGTGTGGTGGTAGTGTGCGGTGAAGTGGCCCACTTACCTTGAACCAGCCCTAGTCCAGGAGGGCATCAAAGGCATGCGCAGCCACATATCCACACGGACTATGACGAAGGAGATCCATGCAGCCAAGGCAAAGAGATCCCTGGGTTTCCTGGAGCACTGGCAGGTTCAGCAGCAGTTGGGGGAGGACAGCAGCGAAAACAGCCTGGGTCCTGACACTGTCAATGGATGCAGTGGAAGCAAGGAACCTCAGGTCGGAGCCAGGAAAGGATGCAGGGCAGACTGAGCTTTCCGCTTCCTTCTTGGGTGGCCTCTGTGGTTGCACGGGCCCATGCTCATCGGTGTCTGCGTGCATGTGCGTGTGTGCATGAGTGTCCCACACCAGCGTGCGTGCTCATGTACATTGCATGTGCATACTCTCACCATGTGTGCGTGCCCCTCCTTCACACTTCCAGGCTGGGCTTCTATATCTCCTGAGAGGCTGGAGGTCCCACGATCACTGTAACCCAGACCTGAGGTGAGACTTTACCAGTTACTGCTGGAGGGTCTCCAATGGAGGATGTAGCATGGCACCCTGCTGGGTTGGAGCACTATCTATAAAATCGATTTTGTACTCCGTTTTCCAGTGAGTTTTGTTGTTGTTTTTTTCCAGTCCTGGGACTTGAACACAGGGCCTGGGCAGTGCCCCTGAGCCTCTCTGTGCTCAAGGCCAGCATTCTACCACCTGAGCCATAGTGCCACTTCCAGCTTTTTGCTGTTTATGTGGTACTGCGGAATGGAACCCATATGCTAGGCATATGGCATATGCTAGGCAAGCATTGTACCACTAAGGGATGTTCGCAACCCTTTTGTTACTCTCCAGCCTCTCGGGAGATTAAGAAATCCAGCCCAGAAGTGTGAGGGAGGGGTGCACGTGCACACAAAGGTGAGAGTATGTATGTGCAATGCACATAAGCATGCACACTGCTGAGGGACATGCATGCACACACGCACACACTCATGCAGACCCGGATGTGCCTGAACACACACAACCACAGCAGCCACCCAAGAAGGAAGCAGGAGGCTCGGAGTCTGCTCTGCATCATCCCTTGGCTCTGGCCTGAGGTTGCTTGGTTCTACTGCATCCACGGACAGCCTCAGGACCCAGTTTGTGTTTGCTGCTGTCCTCCCCCCAACTGGTGATACACCTGACCCTGCGATGGGAAACCCAGGGGTGTCTTTGGCCTGGCTGTGTGGATCTCCATCATCATAGTCCATGTGGGTGTGTGACCACACATATATTTGATACCTTCCCAGGCTCTGGCTGGTTCAAGGTAAGTGGGCCACTTCACACAACACACACACACACACACACACACACACATTCATATGCACACATGGGACCAGAAGCAGGGGTCAAGGGACCAGAAACATATGTGAAAGCACAGGAAGCTGCGTGAGGGGACTTGCTTGCACCCTTGCAGAGCTATAGAAACCTGGATGCATGACGCCTTAGAGTCCCACGGAGAATGAATTGGGGGGCATGCCACAGAGGCCTTTTTGCTACCCCTCCCCAGTATGGCCCCTGGGTTGGTCAATTCTACCGTGTCCTCTGGTGGTCATAGGCTTGGAGCCACATTCACTGCCGCCTTTCCCAAACCGGCACTGCACCTGCTACAGTGATGTGGTTTGGCTGAATGGAACTACATTCAACTGGTCTGCATGTGTCTTGTTGTGGGTGCCATCACGGGGACTCTCTCATTGCCAAAAAGTGCCCCTCCTCTCTCCCCTCTTCCCACAGGGGACTGGAAGCAATGGTGATGGCAGGTCCATCATTCCTGTTGATACAAGAGAAGATGGAGACTTGGAGAAAGGAATTGACTGTGGGGATGAACTCCAAGAAGCAGATCACTGAAGGTGTGTCTTTGAAGGAGGTATAGCACAGAAGTGCTGTATTAAGTGATCTTTGGGTGAGCACACACTTCTTCTCAGTCCGCTTTCTTTCTCTTGGAAATTGAGTAGCTCTGTCATGTTCCTCCCTGGCATGATGCTCCATTTTGTCTTTTGTGAACATAGATTATGTTTTTGTAGTTACTTGTTTCTTAGGTTTCCCTGAATACAATATGCTCTTCTTAGTTTGCAGAACTCTTCTTTCTCACATCATCTATATTCCTAGTTAGAAGGCCTACTCTAATAGTGTAATTAAGGCATGAGGCCTCCTCTAATGGCCTAGCTAGGGCTTGAGGAGTATTCTATTTTTTTAAATTTTTATTGTGAAAATACCATACAGAAGGGTTACAATTACATGGGCAAGGTAATGAGTGCATTTCTTATCAAGCATTGTTGCCTCCTCCTTTGTTTACCCTCCCCATCAGTTTACATCTTGCCCCTATCCCCCATTTCCCATAACCCCCTGTCCTCCCTCCCCCCATTCACCACCCCTGTCAAAGCTGTAAAGTTCATTTTCCAACATAACGTCTTGTATATCTCATTGTCTCAATGGGTCTATCTGGATTCCCATTTAAACAATTTCTTTTTTCCCTTCCCCTCCACAAATTATACCATCAAATACAATGAAAACAGGGGTTATACCATGGAGAAGGGACATACAAAGCAACAAAAAATCATCTTATAAATACATTAGAAACAATAGCAAGGAAGAAAAACCATTTGAATCCTTATCTTGGGGTTCATTTGCCTAACATCAACTTATCTGACAATTTCTGCTAGTCTCAGCCATAAACTAATTATTGCAAACAAAGGAAACCATGGGACCTACTTTTCTTTGGGCCTGGCTTTCTTCACTTCATATAATTTTTTCCAAGTCTTTCCATTTCCTAACAAATGGGGCAATGTCATTCTTCTGATAGAGGCATAGAATTCCATTGTGCATATATACCACATTTTCTTTCTTTAAAAAAAACTGTGAAAATACCATACAGAAGGGTTACAATTACATGGGCAAGATAGTGAGGATATTTCTTATCAAGCATTGTTTCCTCCTCCTTTGTTTCCCCATACCTTCCCTTCCCCTCTCCATTCCTCACTCCCTCACCCCCTACCCCCACTCCCCTACTTCTCTACCTCCATACCCCCCTCCCTGCCAGAGTTGTAAAGTTCGTTTTTCGACATAATGACCTGTACATCTCATTGTTGCAATGGGTCCACCTGTATTCTTATTTAAAGAGTTTGTTTTTTTCCTTTCCCTCCACAAATTATATCAACATCAAATATAGTGAAAGCAGGGCTTATTCCCTGGGGGAGGTACATACAAAGCAACAATGAAATCATCTTACAAATATGTTGGAAACAATTGCAAGAAAGAAATAAAAACATTTGAATCCTTATCTTGGGGTTCATTTCACCTAATATCAACTTGTCTGAGAGTTTCTGTTTGTCTCATACATATACTAGTTATTGCAAATAAGGGAAACCATGGGATCTATATTTCTTTGGGTCTGGCTTACTTCACTTAATATAATTTTTTACAAGTCTTTCCATTTCCTAACAAATGGGGCAATGTCATTCTTTCTGATGGAGGCATAGAATTCCAT
>NW_012267476.1:428243-450680 GCF_000151885.1 Dipodomys ordii
ATGGCTAGGGATGTTGAGCATTTCTTCATGTGTCTATTGGCCATCCTTCTTTCTTCTTCAGAGAAGTTTCTCTTTAAGTCTTTATCCCACTTATTTATTGGGCAGCTGTTTCTTTGAGGATTTGTTGTTGGGAGATTCAATTTTTTGAGTTCCAGGTATATTTTAGATATGAGACCCTTGTCCATTGTATGGCTAGTGAAGATCGTCTCCCAATCTGTGGGCTTTCTATTGATCTTACTAGCTATGTCCTTTGTCATGCAGAAGCTCTGCAATTTCATGCAATTCCATTTGTCCAACATTTTTCGATTTGTTGTATTTCTGGGTCTCTATTAAGAAAATTCTGGCCTGTGCTAAGGAGACCTAGGGTTTCTCCTATTCCATCCTGTAATATTTTCAGAGTGTCTGCTTTGACTCAGGTCTTTGATCCATTTGGAGTTGGTTCTGGTGCAGGGTGATATATAAGGATCTAGCTTTAGTTTTCTACAAGTGATTAATCAATTTTGCCAGCACCATTTACTGAAGAGGCTGTCGTTCTTCCATTCTACTTTTTTAGCTCCCTTATCAAAGATTAGATGGCTATAGGTCTGTAGGTTCATGTCTGGGTTTTCAATTCTATTCTATTGGTCCTGAGGTCTGTTCTTGTGCCAGTACCAAGCTGTTTTGATTACTATGGCTTTGTAGTAGAGTATGAAATTTGGTATTGATATTCCTCCAGCATTGTTCTTTCTGTTAAGGATAATTTTGGCTATTGGGGGTCTTTCATTGTTCCATATGAGTTTTTGGATTGCCTCTTCTATTCCTTTGAAGAATGAGTTTGGAATATTGATTGGTATTGCATTGAATTTGTAGATAGCCTTGGGAAGTATTGCCATTTTCACAATGAGGATGTTTATCCTTCCAATCCAGGAGCAGGGTAGTTTTTCACATTCTAAGTTCTCTTTTGATTTCCTTTTTCAGGTTTTTAAAGTTTTCATCATAGACCTCCTTCACTTCTTTGGTTAAGTTCTTAGGTATTTTTTTGTGTGGGGCTATTACAAATTGAGTTGCTTTCCTGATTTCAGCCACGCTTTTCTCATTGTTGGCATACAGAAAAAGCATTGATTATTGAGGGTTAATTTTATACCCTGCTACTTTGCCAAAGTTTTGAATCAGCTTGAGTAATTTGGGAGTGGAGTCCATGGTATTCTTTAAATACAAGATCATGTCATGTGCAAAGAAGGAGAGTTTTACTTCATCTTTCCCTATTTGGATCCCTTTTATGTTTGCATCTTGTCTTATTGCTGTAGCTAGGCATTCTAATACTAAATTGAAGAGAAGTGGAAAGAGTGGACATCCTTGTCTCTTTCCTGAGTTGAGGAAATGGCTTTAGTTTTTCACCATTAATTATAATGCTGTCTGTAGGTTTGTCATAAACAGCCTTGGTTGTATTGAGGAATGTTGCCTGGATTCCTAGTTTTTCCAGAGCCTTCATCATGAAGGGGTGTTTGATCTTGTCAACTGCTTTTCTGCATCTATTGAGATAACCATGAGCTAATGATACTCAGCTAAGTGCATTTTTATAAAAGAAAGAGTTTAAGAAGTCTCAGGAAGAGTGCTCTCAGAGACCCATACAGTGGTTCGATAAGCCAATACATTAGTCAAGCTGAAGGCATTATGCAAGTCAATGTGTAAAGCTGACTTGAGTTTTCAGCTTCCCCCCCCCTTTTTTTTTTGGTTCGGTCGTGGTGCTTGAACTCTGGGCTTGGGCACTGTCCCTGAGCTCTTCAGCTCAAGGTGAGCACTCTGCTGTTTGACCCACAGTGTCACTTCTGGTTTTCTAATGGTTCATTGTAGATAAGATTCTCAGTGACTTTCTTGCCCCAGCTGGCTTTGAACCATGAACCTCAGATCTCAGACTCCTTAGAAGCTAGGATTACAGGCATGAGCCATCGGCTCATCTTTCTATGGCACAATTGAGTTCACTTAATTATAAGTGAAAGAGATGTTGCTTTGGGACTCTGTAACTGAGTGATCTCTTAACTTTATTTAGCAAGTCCTTCAGAAGTTTTTCATCTTTATAGTATTTCTCAATTTCCAACGCATTTTTAACATACATTATTTCATATTTCAATGCAGTGTTATCAGAGCTAATAGGTCTCTCCAGGATAGATGAAGACATTGAAGCTCAAATCATTAGTTCCTGAGTGCAGAGCCAATGGTTGGGAGAAGCTGGAATGTCTAAGAAGTTTAAAGTCTATAAAACAGTTTTTCTCAGAAAAAAAGTGCTTCAATAATGCTTCACTAATGACTCATACCACCTGTGATCTTAAGTAATCAATAGGCTGAGATCAAAGAACTGCAGCTGGAAGGCAATCAGAGCCAGAAAGTCTATAAGACTCTTATTCCATTTATCCAGTAAAAAGCTGGAAGTGAGCTGTGGCTCAAATGGTAAAGTGCTGGCCTTAAACAAAAAGCTAATGGACAGCACTCAGCCTCTCAGTTCAAGCCCTAGTACTGGCACATGAACACAAAAATCTATCTCCCTAAGGGTAAAAATCATAAGTCATCACCCACCACATTGACCTATATTAGATGGAAGTAAATAGAAGTTTCCTTGGAAAGGTCACTGGTGGCTTAGTTATTGATCAAAACAGGCATCAGAAAGTAAGCATTATTTTCCAAAATAAGCCAATTCATTGCTTTTTATTTCTATAATGATGGCCAAATGCCAATGTAATTATTTGAGCATATGTAAGAGTGATTGTGCAAGTGGAGAAATGGAACTTGCAGGCCTTTATTAGTTGTGGATGACGTAGGATAGAGAGAACTAAGTTGCATTCTACCACATCCCATTTCTGTGACATGACAGACATTAATAATCAACCATGATGCACCTCCTCATTGAATTCAGACGAGGCACTCCTGTTCTCAGTTCTGACTCAGTTACCAAGTAATTGTTCAATTATCTATTTATCAAAAAAAGTTCTTCACAGAGGACCAATCTAAAAACCATACTTGAATCCATATTTTATTTTGGAAGTAATATGTAAAACTATTTTTAAAATTTCTTATGCCAGAAACTTGTAAAAAAATAGCCCACATAACATAATCTGTGCAAAATTATGTCAACATTTCCAACAACATGAAATTTGCAGATCTGCAGACTCAATATATAAAAGTGATGCTCCCTTCATAATTGCTAAACTTTCCTCTTCAAAAGTGTGGCTGTCACATGCTTGTTGCAATTGTGGAAATTAATTTTATTCCATGGACCCTATGCAGTCAGTTCTTTCCTTACAAAGAAAATTTCACCATGGCATTATTCACTTTGACTCTCTCAGAAGCCAGCAGTTTCTTTCACAAAGTGGAAGGCAGTGCTTTAAATTGGAGTCTCAATCCTCCATAATTGGACCTTTGGCACTCAGTGTAACAAAGCAGCACATGACCAAAAAGTTGTTTTAGATTTAAGGATGTGTTACTCTCTTAAGGGAGCTTTCTCAGAACACATTTACTTCTTGCCTAAGCTCCATTTTTTTTACCTCCAGCTCCTAAGTTCCTTTTTTATTTTTTGGTGCTAGAATTAAGGCTTGAACTCAGAGCCTGGGCACCATTTCTTAGCTTTTATCTTGAGTGTGGAGGTCTACCATTTAAGCTACAACTCAACAGCTTTCTGGTGGTTTGGAGATGGAAGTCTCATAGACTTCCCTTCCCAAGCTGGCTTTGAACCATGATCCTCACATCTCAGTCTTCTGAGCAGCTAGGATTATAGCATGAGCCACCAGTGCCTGGCTGCAACAGATGACTTCTGAGTGTGTGTGTGTGTGTGTGTGTGTGTGTGTGTGTGTGTGTGTGTGTATGGTTGTTGTTGTTGTTGTTTGAAATTGCCTCTAAATTATTCCATCACCTAGGTCTCTATTCTTCCAAGTTAGAGCCACTGATTCAGTGGAAGGGACACTTAGATTTTAAGTTAGGAGACTGTTGGATTGGAGTCTTCTCCTGACACTTTTCAAAGTAGGTTTAACTGTAATTGAGGACTGAATTGGTGGCAAGCAGCAGAAACTCAAGTCCAAATGGCTTTAGCAAACAAAGGAGTTTTTCATAGGCATGTGTTTTAAAGGCAGAGCAGGTAGGTGGAGACAGTGAGAAGGAAGAGGAAGCCCATAATAAAGGCCTAGTCTGGGTCATTCTTTGGGAAGGCTGAGGTCCGTCTCAGGATCACAGGCCTAGTCTAACTAACAATACTTAGAAGAAATAATTGTGAATGATCTTAGGTACTTCCATGTAAATAAATGGAATTTTAAATTATTGGACATAATTTAAGCTGCAATATGAGCTGCCGCGGACCGTGTTCTGTCGGGACGACGGAGGACACCTAGGGGAGGAACCTGGAATAGGATGGGGAGATGGCAAACAGACAACTCACACACATTAGGAGTGGATGCTGAGTGCTGAGTGCAATTTAATGCAGAGGATAACAAACTTTTATAGCAAAAATCTCCATAAGAAAGTGCAAAAGGTTACATAATCTTGCTGCAGGGCTTCATTCTTGGGCGGTCACCAGCTGGTCGCCTGAAAGGGCAAAAGGTTACACAACCTTGCTGCAGAGCTTCATTCTTGGGTGGTCACCAGCTGGTCTCCTGATAGGCACCTGTTTTCTGGCTTATCTCTAAGAAATATAATGGGTTTTGATGTTTGTCACCAACTAACCATTACCTTATTTCTATAGAGGCCTTAACTGTCCCATAAGATCTTTTCTGTTCCTTCTTTAATAGTAAACACCAAGGAGACTTAGATCTAGCAAGTCTCTTAGTAAATGAAAGAGTAATAGGAAGTTCTTTCTCCTAAGTAGTTATCTCAGCAATTGCCATACATTCTTTCTGTTCTAGCCGCACCTACAGCTTTTTGTAAATCTCTTACAAACAATTCCTTCTGCTGAAGTGACTTCGTGAAACCCCCAATACTTTTATATTTGCTTATGGCTTGTCTACTAGCCTCCATAAGAGGGGTTTCAGGGTAGCACTTAACTCTGGTGAGTTAGTCATATTTTTAAGACACTCATCAGATATTGGAGTCGTCAACACTCTTAAGAAAGAGATTTGAATAAGGGAACATTGACAATGAACAAGTACAAAGAGCAGTAGAAACAGTAAAAGATTAATAGGCACTCTTATGAGGAAAAGATAGGCAGAAACACATCTTTTCCAGGGGTTTTGCCAGCCTTTTCCCAGGAGTAGGCCTCTTAGAAGCCCTATTCTCCGAGGTAGACTTCGGTGAAGTCCCAAAACTTGGAGATAGGTTTCTGTAAAGCCCCATTCTCTGAGGTAGACTTCGGTGAAGTCCCAAAACTCAGAGATAGGTCTCTGAAGCCCCTATCATGGTCTGATAGATGGTTTCCCATGCTAAGCAGACTCTACTGGGGTCAGCGTGGCAATGAGCAAAGAGAAAGGCAGTTTCAGGGAAAGTTTCATGAAAGAGAGGGTAAAGGAAGTCAGTGTCCCAAAAGGAAAATGAATTGGCATGAGTACAAAACTACTAAAGAGCAGTGGAAGGGGGGAGTTTGAAGAGGGCTCAAAGCCACATGGTTAAGAAGCCAGGCCTCCTCCTCCTTGCCCACCACAAGAAGCCCTGTGCTGAAAACTGCACTGGTCATCTCTTCATCAACCTTTTCCAATAGAGAGAGACCAATAAAGCAGCATAAAAACTGCCATCTATATACACCCATCTGCCAGCTTTATTATATGATTCATCATTTATTTGATTCATCATTTATCAATGTCTACCATGGAGCAAAATCTTCAGCTAGACATTTTTGTTGTGTTGTTGTTGATCATGAGGCTTGAACTCAGCCTGGGCGCTCTCCCTGAACTCTTTGGCTCAAGGATAGCACTCTCCCACTTTGAGCCACAGTGCCACTTTTGGTTGTCTGGTGGTTAATTGGAAGTAAGAGTCTCATGGACTTCCCTACCCAGGCTGGCTTTAAATCACATCTGCAAATCTCAACCTCCTGAGTAGCTTGGATTGCAGGCATTTTCTGGCACCCCTGACTAGAAAACATTGATACTTACAAAATGCTGAAACTCGATGCTGGTGGTTCACACCTGTAATCCAACTACTCAGGAGGCTATAATTGGTCTGAGAATTGCAGTTCAAAGCCAGTCTGTGTAGGAAAGTTTGTGAGAATCTTATCTCTAATTTACAAGCAAAATGTCTTCAGCAGACATGGTCCAGGTGGTAAAATGTTAAGAGTGTCAGCTTTGAGCAAAAAGGCCAAGGGAGAGAATGAGGCTCTGAGTTCAAGCCCCAATACTGGCACAAAATCCAAAAGCAAAAGAGAGAAGTGCCAGTGTCTCATGCCTATAATCCTAAGTACTCAGGAGGCTGAGATCTGAGGATCACAGTTTTAAGCCAGTCAAGGCAAAAGAGTCCACAATACTCTCATCTGCAATAAACTATTCAGAAAAAGCTGGAAGTGGCACTGTGGCTCAAGTGGTAGAGCGCTAGCCTGGGGAACAAAGTCTCAGAGACAGTGCCCAGGACCTGAGTTCAAGCCACAGGACTGGCAATAAAGAGGAAAATAAAAGTTGAGCAAAATGAGTAATAAGGGGCAAGGAAGGTGGCTCAATGGTAGAGTGCTTGCCTTGCATGCATGAGGTCCTGGGTTGGATTCCTCAGCACCACATAAGCAGAAAAAGCTGGAAGTGGCGCTCTGGCTCAAGTGGTAGAGTGCTAGCCTTGATCTGAAGAGCTGAGGGACAGTGCCCAGGCCCTGCATTCAGGCTCCACAACCAGCCCCCTCAAAAAGAGTAATAATAGTAATTAATAGATGTTTATATATACCACAATAATCAATTATAAATGATGATAACTGAAAGAAAAATATTCACTTGGTATGTATATTATTCTCTTCATATGTGTGTCTATTTATATACACATATATAAACACATATATGACATGTCACCTTAAAAATAACTTGACTAGAGGTCGGAAGTTGGCTCAGTGTTAGGGTGCTTGCCTTGCATGCATGATCCTCTGAGTTAGATTGCTCAGCACCACATAAGCAGAAAATAGCCGAAAGTGGCACTGTGGCTCAAGTGGTAAGGCACTGACTGGCCTTGTGCTGAGGAACTGAGGGACAGCACCCAGGCCCAGAGTTCAGCCCCCATGACTGACAGATAAATAAATAATTTGACTTTTAAAATGTGTCACCTCTTGCTGTGGAGTTGTTGTCTAAGAGGGTAGGCATGTAGACTGCACACGTGCTATGTTTGGTGGTGACACTAGGAGTTTTGCAGTTTGGGTTGTTCAGGTTGAGGCTGGAGGCAGACAGCTCTGTTTTTCAGTTGTCACTTTTGTTGGCTTCATCAATTTAGAAGTGGTCAAGAACTTGAGTTCTTAATGTGTATTTTTTAATACGTGTGTGTGTGTGTGTGTGTGTGTGTGTGTGTGTATGTGTGTGTATTTGTCTGTAGAATCCCAGCATGTTAGTTTGGGTTCAGATCCAGGAATGTCATGTTTAAAATGAAGGAGAAAGTGTAAAATGTCTTTTGCTTCCTTGTGAAATGGCACTGTGTGTGACAGGTGTTGCTTATTACTCTGTAATGACTAATGCTGATGGAAGGACTGCTTACCCTTTCCATCTTGACCACTCCAGCACCAGGCAGGCATATTTATTCTCTGTGAATGATGTGTTTTTCTGGTCTCTACAGGAGACTGAATTGCTATCCCCAGAGTGTTTTATGAGACCATTATAATGCCAACAGTACTTTCAAGGTTTCCACAAGCATCTGATCATTGCATAGCCCTGAAATAGTCTCAGAGAGAGGTAGCATGGAGCCTTATCTTTTTCTTTTGTTGTTGTTCCTGTTGTTTTTACAGTTGGGGAGCAGGGGAGAGGGCTTGAACTCTGGGCCTGGGTGCTGTTCCTCAGCCCTTCAGCTCAAGGCAAGCACTCTACCACTTGAGCCACAGCCCCACTTATGATTTTCTGGTGGTTCATTGAAGAGTCTTATAGACTTTATTGCCCAGGCTGGCTTTGAGCTGTGATCCTCAGATCTCAGTCTCCTGAATTCCTAGGATTACAGTCATGAGACACCAGTGTCCAGCTCATCTGTCTCTCTCACAGAGAACCTGAAGCCTCCTCTGCTGCCCTGGGACAGTGGATGGTGTGTGCACAGAGCTGACCACACAGTGGAATTCTTTAGTTTTTTTTTCTCCTGTCCTCCTCTCTGTTTTTCTTTCATGCTGATACTGGAGCTTGAACTCATGTGTAGGTGCTGTCCCTTAGCCTTCACTGCTTAAGGTTGCTGCTCTACCACTTGAGCTACAGCAGGATTTTCAGCTTTTCATGGTTAATTGGAGATAAGAGTCTCATGGGCTTTCTTGCCCAGGCTGCCTTCAAACTGTCAAACTCAAATCTTAGCCTCCTGAGGGATAAGGATTAAAGGCATGACAACTGGTGCCCAGCTGCCTTTCCTTCTCCTTCTCAAACTTCTCTTTGTCTTCTGCCTTTGAGGAGGATCCTCCTTAGAGGATCTGCTCTGGCTTTTTGGAGGGTGATTGGAGATAATTGTCTCATGGACTTTTTTCCCTATCTCGGCTGCCTCCAAATCATGATCCTCAGATATCTCACTCCTGAGTAGCTGGGATATCAGGCATGAGCCACTGGTGCCTGGCTTTCTATTTTAATTTTATTTTAGTGCTAGCAATGGGGCTTGAAGACTAGGACATGTGCTGTCCCTTAGGTTTTTTTATTCAAGGCTGATAGTATACCATTTGAACAACATGTTCACTTCCAGCATTTGGCTGGTTAATTGGAGATGATACTCTATACTTTTCTCCCTAGGTTGGTTTTGAAATGGGACTCTCAGATGTCTGCTTCCAGAGTAGCTAGGATTAGGTACATGAGGCCCTGGTGCCAGATATCAATAGTACTTCTTGAGAGAGGCACATCATAGATATGAAAAAGAGGTGCATGAGTCATGTGACTGTTGGATCCGGGAGAGTGTCTACCAGGGTATAAGCAGGGAAGAAAGGTTTACAAAAACAGGACAAAGCCTGTGAATGTGAGGGGCAATGGATGGAAGGGATGCAAGTGCTGAGTAGTGGCAGAAATGAGGATGCTATGATGGATCCTGGAGGCCTAAGGTATCCTGAGGTCATTACTCTTAATGAACTAAAACACCCTTGAGCCTTGAGCAGAGTAGTGACAGGACCACTCTTAACAAGCATCACTCTGATGTTCAGCCATTGAGAATCAGTTGCAGAAGAACACAGATGGAGGTAGTGAACCCACTTAAATTATTCATTTGGCCATGTGAAGAATTGATACTGACTTTTAGTGTGAGACATACACACACAAACGCAGAAGTTGGGGCTGAGGAATGGGGCACTTCCCACCCTATAGCATGCTGCCTCTTCCACCTCAAGACATGCTCACTTCCAGGTGTGTACACGTGCACATGTGCACATGTACTTGCGAGGAGACTGGTAGAGTTTTGTAGAGAACCCGAGAGAACAGATAGCACAGAACAGAAACAGAATAATTTAGGACACCCCAGAGCTCATAGCAGAGACTCCTACACCAGAATGAGAAAGGAGGGAATTAGCTAGAATGAGCTGCCACATCCAGACCTAAATGATGAAAAGACATTAGTAACTGGGAACAAGTAGCCTTAGGAGGAAGTAGTGCAAGAAGTCAGGGCAACACCATGTGGGAAGTTCTGAAGCGAAATAAAAGAGAGTTTGGAAACCAGTCCAGAGTGAGGGCAAGGAAATGGAAAGTCATCATAACCATGAGGGAAGAACAAGTAGCCTAAGGAGAAAATAGTACAAGAAGTCAGGAACCAACCCAGATGACCCTCAATAGATGAATGGATCAAGAAAATGTGTATTAGATATATTATATATTATATTTAACATTATATAATATATATAATATATAATATGTATATACTGGAATTCTATGCCTCCATCAGAAAGAATGACATCGCCCCATTTGTTAGGATTTGGAAAGCTGTGGTAAAAATTATATTAATTGAAGTAAACCAGGCCCAAAGAAGCATAGGTCCCATGGTTTCCTTTATTTACAATAACTAGTATATGTCTGGGACAAGTAGAAAAGGTCTAAAGCTATATACATATGACCAGATAAGATGAAGTTAAGTGAAATGAACCCCAAGATAGGGAAAAAACAAAATGTTTAAATAGTGATACAGGTGGACCCATTGCAACCATGAGATGTACAAGATGTTATGTCTAAAAACAAACTTTACAACTATGGCGTGGGGGCAGGGAGGGGAGCAGGGGTGGATGGGAAGGGATGGGAAAGGAAACAAAGGAGGAGGCAACAATGCTTTGTAAGAAATGTACTCATTACCTGTGCAGGCGCCACCTTATGCAAGTAGCCTGGAGTAGGGGGTGAGCATGTATGGCCTTGTGAGGCCATCTTTGCCTTTTTTGCAATGCACTCTCTCAGCACTTAGCCTCTTAGAGCATCAACTATGATTTCTCAAGACTCCGTGGTTTTACTGGACTTAACCGGGTTCTGATTCCTGCAGTGTGGGCTGAGATCACTCTAATGGCCCCATTGCACAGCCCCATTTACTTTCTTTTAGAACACGGAAGGCAAGCAGTCTAACCCCAGCAATGAGAAACGTAGTTACAGTTGGCCACTAGCCAAGAACATGCCGTTTAGCCCAGGCTGTGTAGAGGCCACTTTACTTTTGACACAAAAGCAGCATGCAGCAGAAGTTTGGCTGTATTTGGAGATTTGTTTCACATCATCAAAGGAAGGCTGGAATCCACAAATGGAATATAATTACAGGACTGACAGCTAGGAGGCAGTTAACCCTTCTCTCATTCCCCCTTCCTCTCCGCCAGGTGCAAAGTGTCATTTTTTTCTTTCCTTCCTTCTTGTCCTAATTAGACCCATGCAGTATGGTAAAAGATGGCCCATGAGAAATTAGAACAATGTCACCAAAGCCCCTTTGATCTCAGGGAGATGGCGGGAGTTTCTTCTGCTCTTGTACAGGGAGGAGCTGGCTGTGGTGTTGGTGTCACAGCCAGACTGTGGCAGCCATCTGCCTAGCTCCATGATTGGGGTATGTTGCTTAGTGTGTCTGTGTCTCCACCTCTTCCAGTTCCCAGGGCTCGGTTGCTCTTATCTGAGGGGAAAACTCTATGTGACACTACTTAGAATGGCAAAGAAAGCATCATTCTTTGTCTGAAAAATGGTTCCTTTCAAAGGTAGTGTTGCACTGGCTTGGAGACTTAGGACGCAGAAATCAAGAGAATACAGACTTCTTTAAAAAAAATAGGATGTTTACAGCCAGGTGCCAATGACTCCTGTCTGTAATCCTCACTACTCAGGAGGCTGAGATCTGCCAGCAGGGCAGGAAAGTCTATGAGAATCTTATCTCCACTAAACTACAAAAAAAGCCAGAAGTAGAACTGTGTGGTTGAAGTGCTAGCCTTGAGCAAAATAAGCTCATGGACCATGCCTAGCCCCTTACTTCAAGTCCTGGCACTAGCACCAAAAAAAAATTAGCCAAGCAGACTGTCAACCCACACCTGTAATCCTACCTATCAGGAGGTTGAGACCTAGAGGATTGAGATTCAGAATCAACCTGGAAAGAAAAGTCATCCATACTCAATTTCCCATTAACCAGCAAAACACTGGGCTGGAGGACTGGTTCAAGTGGTAGAATGTTAGCTGTAAGCCAGAAAGGATCATGGTTCAAAGGATCATGGTTCAGGATTAAACCTGGCAGATGAAGCTAGGCATGAACCCCTGAGTTTATGCCCCAGTAGGCATAAAACAAATAAATATTCATGCTTGTTACTACTGTTATTCAGCAGGCAGAGAGAGCACAATCACAAGTTTGATGCCCTCCTATACAGAAATAGCAAGGTTCTTCAAAACAGAAGGGTCTGTGGGACGTAGCTCAAAGTAGAAATGTAGGAGAGTCCTTGAATAATCCCATCTATAGTACTGAAAAATGATCATGATGATAAGAAAAGTTTAAATGAGATGATAAGTATAAAAGCACAGCTTCTCATAGAAATTGTCCCTTTCTCTCCACATGAGCTCCTCAAGTGTAGACACAGGCTCAGCAAACAGGCTGGCCTCCAGTCTCAGGCCTCTGGCCTCAGGCCTCCAGTCCCTGGATAATTTCTTGAAAGCTGTTACAAAGGACTCCAATACCCAAGATGGAAGGCAGGGGGCAGAGGGTCACTTCCTTCCTGGCTTTCTTCAGTGTCACACTGAGTCTTTTCTTGTTTATTCTACAAGCTAGATTTGCTAGCTATTTGTTTTAATCATTAGAAAAACAACCACCAACAAAGAACCTGCTGATTTTGGAGTTAAGGTGTAAGGAGAGATTAAGCAACCTGTGAAAGTTAGAGACAAAGTAACTTTTCCAAGGCATGGGCTAGTTCTCAAGATGGGGCTAGAATGCAAACTTCCTCAATCCCAGCAGGAGTTTTAGATTGGTAATTAAGCTCCTCCAGAATTCCTTTCTCTTACTTAAAGATAATTATGGCCCCAAATCTCATTATATTAACTGCATAACTATCTCATCTGTGAGTTGCTTGTAGAATCACTGCTACCACTACTACTACTAAGAATAATGCAGCTTAAATATATCTTTTGTGTTTTTCCACAGTGCTTTTTTTGTTGTTGTTGTTGGTCCTAGAACTTAAACTCAGGGTCTGGGCAACTTTCCTTGAGACTCTCTGTGCTCAAAGCTATTCTCTGGGCTCTACCACTTGAGCCACAGCACCATTTCTAGCTTTTTGTGTTTATGTGGTGCTGAGGAATTGAACCCAGGTCTTCTTGAATGGGAGACAAGCATGCTACCACTAAGCCACAGTCCCAGACCCTCCAGAGTGCCTCATGATCCATCAGGGTTGTATTTCTTTCTTAAACTAACACCTTCAGTTTGTATTGTTGCTGTGGTTTTATTTATGTTATTTGTTTCTGACATTGTCACTTGCTTTCTGGAAAACTATAGAGGTTAATTATATGTGAGATATTTTCTGTCCTGCCACTGTGATTGAGGCTATGCACAAATGCCAGCTTATAGCAAGCTGTATGAGAATAAAAAGATGGTACATGAAAAATAAATACCTAGCACTTCTGTGATTTAGTATGTTCTTCATCCTGCTTTATAAACTGATTGACTGTGTCATTTTCCTTATGAAATTCGATGTTCCTTTTATTTTATTTTAAAAGGGACAATTTATTAGACAATTGGATAATTAATTAGATCAGAGCGTCAAACAGGAAGTCTGTGGCTGAACAGTCTTAGTTTATGTACTTTGTGTCTACAAAGTGTAGCTGGAGAAATTGGTAGTGTTGTGTGAGTTGTAGAGTTTTGGCTTCTCCAGCATGTAGGTATTGCCCTAAAAAGAATCGGACTGTGATTGGTGGTGATCCTAGCATGTGTGTAGTCCACTAAACAATAATGAGCTGTGATTGGTGGCTGTCCTTTCAGGGCTGGCCTCTATCAGTTCCATTGTATACTTGTTCATTCATATATCTTCTCTGCATGGCTCATGAATGACATGGATGACCTTCACCTTCCTTTACTCTCTGCTCCTGGGATTTGATGCCTCTTCCTCATAACATCTCCCACCTTTTAAGTCAGAAGAGGTGTGATGACACCAGCCACTCATGGCCAATCCTAGCTATTTCATTAAGTTGAGATCTGAGGATCATGGTTCAAAGCTAGCCCAGGCAGGCAAATCCTAAGTAACTCTTGAATTCACCAGCAAAAAGCCAGACATGGAAAGGAGGTATGGCTCAAGTGGTAGAGTGCCAGCCTTGGGGAGAAGAGTCAAGTGAGAATTTGAGGCTCTGAGTTCAAGTCATAGTACTGGCATACCAAACAACAGTATTGTTGAGGGAGAGAGAAGAGAGAGCAGAGTGCCAGAATCCTCACTCAGTCACTCATAGTATATCGGGGCACTTTACTTGGATTACATGTCCTGACTCCAAATAAGACCAGTTTCAGAACAATATCCCAAATAACTTGGATATGATTCATGGTAAACTAAGCTCCTGAGTTTTAGGGTTTTGTTGCCTGAGGGCAAATGCACACAAAGTAGTAGTAATCGTACTTGTAATTATGTGATCAATCAGTAGGCATGAATCAACAACCATTAGTCATTGCTTGTCATAGTGAAGGATGAACAGTAATGTTTAGAATGAATAATGTTTCTTGGATACAGTCATGCCTTGTCACTCAGGTTGCAGGGATCTTCACATGCCCCTCCCAGTGACTTAGCATGACAATAACATCTTAGCTTGTTCCTTGATGTGCTAAAGGAAAGGAAAATGTGACAATGTGGAATGTGCCAAGTCTTCCAAAAGAACACAAAGAACAACCCGAAAGCAAAGTCACAGTTCTGTGTTCTGTAGCAGTGTGAAGATCACATTTTACCTCCTCTAGATAAAAATGAGAAGCAGAGGGACAAGGAGCAGTGGTTTATGGAGCAACACCCCGTTGCCACCTCTGAATGAACCCCACCTTCCCTTGCCAACTTGCAACAAGCCTGCCAAGCCACATGCAGAGTTCTTTTATTTTTGTAGTACTGGGGTTTGAACTCATGGCCTCACAAAGGCTTATCAGGTTTGCTCAGTTAACTGGTGCTCTACCAGTTGAGACATGTCTCCTGTTTTGCTTTTTGCTGGTTGCTTTGGAGATTAAGTCTCTGGGACTTATCTTCCCAGGTTGGCTTTGAGCCATAGTCCTTTGGATCTCTGCCTCATGAGAGGCTATGATTCCAGGGATGAGCTGTCAGCACCTGGATCACAACTAGTTTTACTATGTCCATTAGGAGGATCAAAAAGACTCAGAAAGATTAAATGACTTGTATAGATCATAGAGATAGATGGTCACCCTGACCTGGGAGCCCCCTCTGTCACCTTTGCAAAGGGAGGCCTTTGCAACCCTTCCAATACAGATAGCATCTTATTTAGAGTGGTGTTACTTTTCACATCTAAAGGGATAATTAAGTATATACATGGCACTCTTGCTTGCCTCTGGTAAACTGTGGCCCTAATTACTAACAGAGATGTTTTCAGTACTCCCAAAATAAACACCATGAAAGCAAAGATTATGTCTGTCTTTGCTATAGACAATCTCCCAGTGACCAGAAAAAAATCTGCACACTTAGTACACAATATGAAAATATTTGTCAACTAAATATATGTTTTTATGATAACTAAGTGAATTCTTTAACACAGGAGAGATTGTACATGTCTTAAAGGGAGCATATGTGTTTTGAGACCTATGTCTTTGCCAAGTCAATTTAGGACTGAAAGCCCCTGCAATTGCTGGGTGAGCAGGGAGAAAAGGGCTTCATAAATCAGCACCATAGATCACACCAAAAGCCCTGTGCCAGGCCCTGTCTCAAGTCCTCCGGGCAGTCCGTTGTTGCCTACCTATGACCACCAGGTGGCAGTGTATGGACCTCAAGCCTAGAGCTGATTTCATTCTGTCCAATCCCATCTGACAGCCTTTGTGTGGTCTTATTCTTTGGAGATGTCTTTATGGTGCTTATGAGTATGGAATGAGATTCCTTTCTAAGTACTGCATGGAAAACTAATTACGTTCTTGTTCTTGCTGAATATTTAAACAGGGAGGTTGAGAATTGAGTTTGGTTTAGTAGAGCTGACATTGACATCATGCACCATGTAGGAAGACCTGCTTTACAGATTCCTCTTTAAGACTCCATTTGAATGAAAGCTGTCTATGCATGGAAGGCTCTTGGCTGGCCTAAGAACAGCACCAAAGTTCATGCATTAGGAATTACTTTTTTTTCAGGCTTCAGGAATTACTTTTCTAATACAAAATGGGAGACTAGAGTCTCTGGAGCACTGCTAGACCTTATTTCTCTGTTGAGGCCTCTCTTCCCTACAGCACATGTGTGTCTATTTGGCTGTGGTTCTTCCTTGCTGTCACAACTCATTTCATGGCCTTTGGAGTCAGGGTGGGTGAAGATTCTCCTCTTTGTCTCTTGAAAGGTTGTTCATTTGCTTTGGAATTTAAACATAGTCAAATTAAGATTACTTCTCTTATTTCCAAACAAACAACAGCAGGGATAATTTCACTGTGTGACCAAGGTAGTTGAAGGGATGAGTTTGAGATAGTGCTAATATGAACCTTGGGATGAGATCATGAGATTCAAAGGACCAAGGTCTTACCCAGTATTCCCACTTCCAGCTTTTCCTGTTGTCTGTCTGTAGAGGAATTTGTGTATTTATGAGTTTTTCCCTGCCAAAAGTTTTTGCTTTGTATCTTAGCCATTCTCTGGCCTCTGAAATCCCAGTCATATGAGTGTAGCTCATGAGGGCAGCCATAATGTGTGAATTTGAAGACACTCTTCTTAATTGCTTGCTCTGCAAGTGGCATCTTTTGCAGTACAGCTCCAACCAGAAATAATGGAACGCAGAGGGAGTCTAAGATCCAGATTGTTACAGAGAGGTTATTTCTCTAGGTGCAGAAAATGCATCTCTTGTCTAGGACTCAGACAATGTTCATTTTACAATCTTTTCAGATGATTTTTGTTCGGGTGACCCATGAGTGTCATTCCCTAAAGATTGCATGTAACAAGAGGATATCAAAGGATACCAAAGGAATTAGGGGCTCTAGTATTTATTTAGTACCAGTTGTCTTGTTTTTCTTTTCTTTTTTCTTTTTGTCAGTGGTGAGACTTGAAATCTGGGCCTCGGTGCTGCCCCAAACTCTTCAGCTCAAGGGTAGGTCTCTACCACTTGAACCACAGAGCCACTTCCCATTTTCTGTTTTTTTTGTTTTGTTTTGTTTTTGAGATAAGAGTCTCATGGACTTTCCTGCCCAGGCTGACTTTGAACGGTGATCCTCAGACTCTCAGCCTCATGAGTAGCTAGGATTATAGGTGTGAGCCACTGGTGTCTGAGTACTTAATACCTGTTGTAACTCTGACACTGAGTTGGGCATGCAATAGTCTTGTTACTTTAACTTGTGCAGATTCCATCCAGTGTCCTTTGGCTCAATGTTTTTTAGGAAAACATTTTTAAATTTTTTATCTTCATTGAAAAGATGATGATGTGGGGTTTGCAGTTACATACATAAAGCAATGGGTACATTTGTTTTTAAACACTGTTACCCCATCCATATTTTCTCGCTCTTACCCATCCCTACTCCCCTTCCCTACAAGTTGTAAAGTTCCTTTCCAACAGTGTCAAGTGAGTATCAATGTTGCATTACTTCATCCTTTGTCCTGCTATTTCTGGGATTCCCTTTCTTTTCCAAAGACTGAATAAACTTATATAAAAGACACAAGGTACAGAAAACTAAAAGAGGAAAAAAAGAATAACTACATAGAAGATATGAAAAGAACCTCTTCTTTCTGATTCTTGGAGTTCATGTTGTTATGTTTCATTATGTATGGTCTTATGCACTTATCAATTTGAGGGTATTGAGAGCTTGTTATAGAGTATCATAGACATATTGTAGTTCTTACAAATGAGGGAAACCATAGGTAATTTTTCATTATTGTGAAAATAATGTATAGAGAGGTTACAATTACATGGGCAAGGTAATGAGTACATTTCTTATCGAGAATTGTTGCCTCCTCCTTTGTTTCCCCTTCCCATCCTTATCCACCCACCCTTATCCTTATCCACCCTTCCCCCCACACCGGCGAAAATTGTAAAGTTGGTTTTTCGATACAACAACTTGTACATCTCATTGTTGCAATGGGCCAACCTGTATTCCTATTTAAACCAGTTGTTTTTTCCCTTCCCCTCCACAAATTATATAAACATCAAATACAGTGAAAGCAAGGGTTATACCGTGGGTGAGGGACATGCAAAGCAACAAAAACTCATCAATATGTTAGAAACAATCCCAAGAAATAAAAAAAAAACATTTGAATCCTTATCTTGGGATCATTTTGCATAACATCAACTTATCTGACCTTTTCTGCTTATCTACCTCACCCCAGTTACAATGGCTATGATCAAGAACTCTGATAACAACAGTTGCTGAGGGGATGTGGACAGAAGAGAACCTTACTGCATTGTTGGTAGGAGTGTAAACTTGTTCAACCACTTTGGAAAGCAGTATGGAGGTTCCTCAAAAGACTCCACATAGAGCTCTCCCATGGGGAGCAATCCCACTTTTGGGCATTTACCCAAATGATCACAAACAAGCCAATACTAAAGGTACCATGGTTCATTTTTAAAATATATATTTATTGTAAAGATACATGGGTCAATATTTAACAGAACCAGATCTCATTGACTATGAAATAATTCTCCTATAACCTATTAGTCTCAAAGGTTAAAACAGCTATAATAACTGCCAGTCAGGTACCCAAGTGGAGCTGGTATATAGAGAATATTATCCATCTCTAGAGAATGTAGACACCTATCTGGGTCTCAGTGCAAGTTCTATTTGTTGCCTGGTTTTCTGGTTTTTTTTATTTCAAGTGAAGCTCAACACATTATTATTTTTTGATGTAGATGTGCACTGGCTTCCCTAAAATATTGGTGGCAAGAATAGGCTTAGATAAATACAGTGTAGCCAGATTCAGATTATGGTTGATGAATTTATAATCTCAATCTAATTCTTGGTGGGTAGGGTTGGTTTGAGATGGAAAAAGACATTTAATTATGGTGGGGAAGAAAGAGTGTCAACTATGTAGTCACGAGAATTGATTTTAGTCTCAGTTCTATATGACACGAGCCCTGAGACCTCATCTCTCTAAGTATCAGTATTCTATCTGTGGAGAAAAATGTGCTAATAGTGCCTTTTCACAGGACTGCCTCAAGGCTAAAATGAAATACATGCCAGTATCTCTTCCCTCTGTTTTCATTTCTTTCTTTCTTGTCAGACAGTATATCACCCTGTTGACCTATGTTGGCCTGAAGCACATAATTCTCCTGTATCATCAGCTTTCCAAGTTCTGGGATTACAGGCATGTACAACCATGCCTAGTTTACAGATCAGTATTTTCTTTCTTTGAGTTCTTCACAAGCAGCTTTCACAATGTTTGACATATCCAGGTAACAACTTAAGTAAATAATACCTTTTATTTGCTTGTTGTATTCACTTTTATAATTATCTGAACAATCTGAACAATCTACCTTGCTGCTCTCAGTCAAGGAAATACTTGTAGAAATCTAATTTCAAGGTAATAAAGCATTTCCTTATTGTGTGATAAATAGAAAAACATCTCAGTGTAGTTTGGCTATAGGTTTTTATCCATCCACTCATAAAATTAATGGACTTGTATAAAGTAGACTAACCTACAGCTTTGAACTGAAGTGCTGAGAGGCAGTGTCCAGGGCCAGAGTTCAAGCCTCATGACTGACAAAAAGAACAACAACAAAAGAAACCCAAACAAAAAAATCAGCATAGGTCTTATAAAACTCAATACTATTACATATATTTAATGTCATACCTTTGATTCCACCTTGATTTGTGCATAAACATTTCAGTTCCTTAGCATGTCATTTTAGTGTTAAGTCAATAAACAGCCATATCTTAAAGTAGATTTTTGCATTTCATGGTTGGTAGGTCTTCAATGTTCTGAGGGTGAAGTTGGATGTTTGGAGAAATAAACTACACATTCAATTCATAAAGGTTGTTTGGTGAGTCTTTTTATTTTATTTTTGTGGAGCTTAAACAGAGAGCCTCACATTCTCATTTTTTTTTTTGGTCAAGACAACTCTATTCTATTTGACCATTCTCTACTTTTGTTTTTCATGTGGGCTACTTGGGGATAAAGAGTCTCATGGATTTGTCTGCCCAGGCTGGTTTCTAACCATGATCCTCGAAACTCAATCTTCTGAGTAGCTAGGATTACAGGCATGAAACACCAGTGTTGAACACTCTGTGGGTCTTTATTCAACCATGACACATTGAGCACCAATGTGGAATCGCTGTAGAAAACAAATTGAGTCCTTAAGAAGCATCAGCCTGGCAGGAGGAAAGAGGTCATTGAAAATAATATGTTCACATCCAGGTGCTGGTGGTTCTTGCCTGGCTGCAGAGGAGGCTGAGATCTGAGGATCACAGTGTGAAGCCAACATAAGCAGGAAAATCCTTGAGACTCTCATCTCTAATGAACCATCAAAAAGCCAGAAATGTTGGCATGTGTGGTTCAAGGTTTAGAACACTAGTCTTGAGTGAGAATGTTAAAGGACAGCTTCCCCTAGGTCCTGAGTTTAAGCCCTAGTATACATACACACACACACACACACACGAGTATTATTAGGTCATGAAAAATGTGATTAAAGAAAAAGAACAAGGAGGTATTCATCTGGGAGGAACTCTCTCAATTATGTGGCTATGTTATTGAAACCAGACTTTGGAGACAGAGACATGATTTTACCTAGGAGAAGAACAATTTAGGGCAGGTGTATGCGGCTCTGAGATGGGTGCTGGGGGTGTGGGTGACTCAGTTAAAAAGACAGCAATAGCCAGAAGAGAATGACCAAGAGAAGTGGCGGTAAGGAAGGGTATCATAGCACAGAGATATTTCATTTTCCTTCTGAAATGAGTAGGAAGCCATTGTGGAGTTCCAGGCAAGAAACACTTCATAGTGTGATAGTGTTTGAATGAGAGTAGGAATGGGAGACCTTGTTTAGGGACTGTAGTTTGCAGGTGTGGGAATAAGGATGCACTGCATTCATGTGGATTGCATTACAGGTAGACACAGTGGTATATTCAGTTTCTGCATGCAGTTTAAAAGCCTAACAGGTGGTATTTTGTGATGGTATGGATATACCATAAAAGCAAATAAAGTCTCCAGGAGAATTCCAAAGTGTGTGAGAATGGAAAGAGTGCTGGGAAGATGACAGTACTGATTGTGAGGTTTTATCTTTGCTGGATTCATCAGGCTTTGTCTATCCATATATTTGCTTCCAGAGCACTCTGTGCAGCCTTCTCCCATAGGTGGCAAAGCTCAATTAGAATTCATGCCTCCAGTGTGGATATAGATACTGTGGCCAGTGCCCAAGGGGCCATGTTTGTTCTAGTGGCAAAAAATGGCAATTAAAGAGGTGAAAAGAAATACAGGCTAATGCTTGCTTTTTTTTTTTGACATTTCTTGTCCTCCACTTGTTCCTCAGGAGTACTGATACATAAGCTGTGCCCTCAGAAAGAACCATTTCCCCAAATGTTTCACCATATGGAGTGAAATTGTTCAACCCCAATTGAGTTATTTGTCTTTTGTCTGCTCCTTTTGCCCCTTATTCCCATAAAAATCATTTATGATTTCCTGGATGCTGGATGACTCTCCCCTTTCTTTTCTTCTAAACACCATGCCCTTCATTATAAGAAGTAGGCTCCTGTGTTCCTAGTGCCCCCAAACTCATTGCTTGTCCTCCTTCCACTGCTGAGCAATCCCAAGTGTCACTGAGCTGAGTTCATGGAGCTTTCTGAAGCTAGGATCTTGAGATTTGGAGCTGGAATGTCATAGAGGCTCATGGAACCATTTATCAGTTCTGCCCTCTACTGGTGCACAGATCTGCTTTTGCAGGTTGCATTAACAAAGACATTTTGCTACCTTTGCTAAGAATAAGACAAAATGAGCATCATGCAATTGTCTTTTACTCTGGAAATGCAGGAAGAGATTCTTATTCTGGTCAATTCCTGTTGCAGTGTGTGTGTAAGGTGGGGAACTCCTTGTGAGCTGCCATATAATGTCACCAAAATTGAGATTTAAGTTACATTAAAAAAATGAGTAAAGTCAATGCATGTTTCCCTTTCTATTGTGGATGGTAGATTTAGTTTATAAACTCATCAGTAAATATGTTTGGTGGTATGCGTGTACATGCAAATGTGTTCACTGAAATATGATGGATTGAAGGGAGAACTCAAATATGTAATTCCTTAGAGAAGCAAAGCCAGATTTTAGCAAAATGAAACACCAGGAAGCAGGTACTGGAAAAAATGGGTGGGGTCAAGAGGAAAATTGTGAACACATAGCAAAATGGGGGGAAATGCAGTCAAGAATCCAATGCATCTGCTGCAAAATTAAGAGTGAAGAAAGGGCTGGGTAGAGAAGGGATGGGTTGAAAGGGGTGACCTGGATCAAGATATATTGTAGTCATGAACTGCTTTGTTACATGAGAACTCCTTTGTACAACTAAAGAATAATAACATTCAAAATTGTCTTTTCAAGAAGATGCTGCTCAAGGGCCTCTAGATGGAATTTTGCCCTGAAAGTTACATTAAGTGCTTCCATCTAAGGAATATAATCTTGAACAATTCTTACTTTTGATCAATTTTATTTTGATCAATTTGAAAGAAATGAGGTCAAGTAATTTCTGCATTACCTTCATTAATCCAGCAACTTTTTTTTAAATTTTATTTTATTTTATTTGTGAACATACTGTACAGAGGGGTTACAATTGCATGGGCAGGATAATGCGTACATTTCTTACCAAGCATTGCGGCCTT
>NW_012267476.1:451505-460985 GCF_000151885.1 Dipodomys ordii
TTTAATTTTTGGAGTTCCAAGTATATTTTAGATATGAGACCCTTGTCCGTTGTATGGCTAGTAAAGATCTTCTCCCAATCTGTGGGTTTTCTATTGATCTTGTCCAGCAACATTTTTGAAGTACTTAACTATGCTTGTAGATTATGCCAATGTCCTAAGAAGGGGTGTGAATACAAATGTGAACTGTCCACTTCTTTGTCTCTTAAGAGACAGGGCATGAACATTTCAGCATAAGGCTGGATATTAACTTGGAAGCCTTTGTAACCTATGTGGTTGGTCTCTGTCACAGTCCCTCTGGCTTGCTGTCATGATGGAAAAGCTCACGGTAGGTACATTAATGAGCCGACAACCGTCTAGGGAACTTGGTTTACTAAATAAGGTGGAAGGATGCATTTGGTTTACTGGCTACAGTGTACCAGTGGCTTAAAAACTGGATTGGAGTAGAAGAAACAAAATAAAACCATGATGACATGTCTGAGAACACCAAAGAGTGGCTACTTGGGGATGATTCTTTCACATGATCTGGTAGCAACAGTGCTTGGGAAGTCTTCCTGGAGAAAGTGATCTCCTAGAAGATTCTCACAAATAGTGATATTGGGGGAAGAATTGTCAGACAGATGATTGGGGTATGAGTGGTGAGCATTTCAAAATCCCACCAGCAAAGGTGAGAAGTATGTGGAGAGAATTATACACTGTCTTGAATTTCTACAGGTTAAAGTAAATGACAAAGCCAGGAGATGGTGGCTCCCACCTGTAATGCTAGCTACTTAGCCATATTTAATTTAAAAGAAGACAGGCCATATGTTAAGAGAGGAAAATGAGGACTAAATAGTGAGCTTGAATAAAAGGGTAAAAGTTTGCGAACGTACCAGGAAGGATGGGGACAAAAAAAGTATAAAGATCATATTAAGAAATTATGAGCTTCTTGGATTGGGAATGTGGCTTAGTGGTAAGGTGCTTATCAGCATGCATGAAACCCTGGGTTTGATTCCTCAGTACCACATAAATAGCAAAAGTTAGAGGTGGCAATGTGGCTTAATTGGTCAAGCACTAGCCTCTAGCCTTGAGGAGAAAAAGAAGCTCAGGGATAGTGCCCAAACCATGAGTTCAAGTCTCAGGACTGGCAGAAAAAAAGAAAACAACAAAAACAGAGAAATTACCAGCTTCCTGTCCTTGAATTGTAGAGACTCCAGTTTTCACAGTAAAATGAATTTTCCAGAGGTGCTTGGCTGCTTGGTTAGAAGAGCAGACAGAAGACTGTCGAGTTGAACCAAGTTCATGAGCTAACACCTGGGGAGAGAAAGCAAGAAAGGATCAGTCTTATGATTCTGGGATACATCCTCATTTTTATCTCCTACCATGGGACTTTTAAGCCCTCATTAACGACAGCTCTGAGAGAAGTTTCCCTGTTCCCTTTTGGTTCCATGGCAAATCAAATCCCTACTATCACCCAATATTTTCTTTTCTTTTCTTTCTATTTGGACTTGATTCACTTGATGATGGAGTGCACCGGAAAGTCACCATGACACTTGAACAAGTAGAAGTGAGTGGGAATGTGCATGGTACCCTGCAGGATTGAAAAATACAAAACCTGTGTAACATTTAGCAGTGGTCCTGGCCAAACAAATAGCATGATCACCCCTCTGCTGATGTCCAAAATATGAGAAGATTGAGCTAGGAATGCAGCAAACTGTCCGCCAGTGTTTGGAGTGTCTACATCTTCTTAAAAACACTCTATCTTTGGATAAACAAAATTGAAGACATGAACATCAGTGGGCTTAGTTTCTGGACAAGAACCCAGGAGTGTGTGTTCTTGCTCAGTTCTTTGGATTAGTTGGTGTTTTACCAACTGAGCCATTCATTTAGTACAGCATTTTGGTGATTCGTGATAGAGTGTCATAAACTTTGCTACCCAGGATGTTTTTAATTGCTCCTCCATGTTTCAACCTCTGGAATAGCTAGGATTATGGGTATGAGACCCACATTTCATATTCTTAACACTAGAAGGCCAGTATGTGGGATGAATGAATGAATGGATTATTTCTTTTCTGTTAACTGTACTTCATTATATAGTAGATCTTGTTCCATGTTTCCTGGACTTTTCCAAAGTAGCTTATGCATTTCATGAGGAGGGACTTAAATGCATGCATAGTCAGAAACTATCCCCCAATCCCCACCCCCACCCCCAGTACTAGAGCCTGAAATCAGGGCCTAAGAGCTGTGTTTGAGCTTGTTTTTTTTCTTTTCTGATGTTGTTTGTTTTTATTTTGCTTAAAGCTAACATTGTACCACTTGAATAACAGCTCCACTTCTGTCCTTTTGGTGATTAATCGGCAATAAGTGTCTTAATGATCTTTTCTGCCTGTGTTCATTTCAAACTGTGATCTTCTTGAGTATTTAGGGTTATATGAGTGACTTACTGGTACCCAGAACAAACTTTTTTTAAGACCATTCTTATTAGCATGTAATTAGTTGTCTAAGGACAGGTCTCGTGATAGTTCCATACTTGCATACAATGCATCTCAGTTAAACACTCTTCTCCATCACTTTCTTTTGTTCCCTCTTTGAAACAAATGTAGGCAGGCACTGGTGGTTCATACCTGTAATCCTAGATACTCAGAAGACTGAGACTGGAGCATCTTGATTCAAAGCCAGCTGGGAAAAGTATGTGAGACACTTATCTCCAATTAATTATCAAGAAGCCAGAAGTGGAGCTGTGGATCAAGGGATAGAACAATAGCTTTGAGCAGAATAGTTAAGGAACAGGGCCTGCTGGATCCTGAGTTCAAGCCCCACTCCCCGCCCCCTCTCCAAATCAATATCAACAGGTTTCATTGTTCTATTTTGATACACTCATAAGTATTTGTACTGTAGTCGCCCTCATTCAGCTCCCTCTTGGCCTCCCTCATATTTTGCTTTCCTATCATTCCTTTTGTTTTCATTTTTTAGTGTAACTTAAGTCGACAGTGAGCTTTCTATATGCTTTTTCAGCAGTACATATATTATAATTTAGTCAGATTCACTTCGTATACTATGCTTTGTTTCCATACCCCTCTACCACCACATGCAGTAGGTTTCAGTGTCTCCTTATGCCATCTTCTTATAGTCACAATGTATTTTAATCTTATTTGTACTCCATCATTCTCCCTCACTTTCATCTCCATATAGTTCCACATTGAAATCATGTTCTCTAGTCAGGTCTATAAAAATATGCTTGTAACTAGATATGCATATCTGTCTAAGTCTAGATGGGTGAAAAAATGTGACACTTGGCTTTTGGAGCTTGGCTAACAAATCAGATACATCCTCCCTCCCCACACCCCATCCTCTTTTAGAACTGTAAATTTATTTTGGCTTTCAGGGAAAGCAATGTACATAAATCAGTAATTGCTTGCTTGCATTCTTTCATAGATTAGTGGACATGAGTGTGGTTGGATCTGGGTTCAAATTCTAGCTTCCACTCTTAAATAGCTGACTTGTAATTTTCAGCTGCAATCCTGTGTAAGTGTTTGAATAATAATAAAATACCATTATTAGGATGATTATTAAGAGTAAAATGAAATGGTGTAGATAGATTTAGGTCATCTTTACACAATAGGAAACCAAGATTTGGAGATTTCAAACATGCTGTGTAATTATTATCTGCAACAATAGGTAACATTTTTTTGCATTCAAAAAGCATTACTGATGTGTTCTGATAGATTTTTGATACGGGAAAAGCAACATGTAAGAATTGATTCATAGGCACTTTTTTTTTTGGTCATGGGGCTTGAACTCTGGGCCTGATCTCTGTCCCTCAGCTCTTCAGCTCAAGGAGAGCACTCTACCATGTGAGCCAAAGTGATGCTTCTAGTTTTCTGAGTGATTTGTTGGAGATAAAAGTCCCACAGACTTTCCTCCCAGGGCTGGCTTTGAACCGTGGTCTTCAGATATCAGCCTCAAGAATAGCTAGGATTAAAGCCTTGAGCCACCAGTGCCCAGATCATAGGCACTTTTATAAACACTCAAGTACTTGAACTATTCAATCAGGTCAATTGACTGGAATGGAAAAGGTTGATATATTGTCTGCTGTGTGGGAGATTTTATTTGTGTGTATCATTTATCTCTTTGATTTAGACAGCCTGTGCTTAGATATCTCTAGACACACTTATCAGAGACACACTTATCAGAGATGGGTAATCAAGCCAGGGCCATCCCCAGATGTTAGTCAGCGATACTGTAAAACTCATTCTCTTAGAGCTGACTTACATCCTTCACTCTTCTTTGGGGACAGGTCTCTGCAGAGATACAGTACCTGTGACTCTGTGGCCTCATCTGGTATCAAAGTGCTCTGTTATGAAAAGCCTAACCAAGGACCTCCTTTTCTTTGCCCCGTCTTTCTAGATGGAAGTTAAGATTTCTATTGCACAAAGCAAAAGGGCATGCTATTTGGAACTACAGTGTCTGCTCCTCTGTACAGTAAAATTCAGAATGTAACATCACCTCCAGCTGACCTTGTTACAGTTGGATACATTTTACCAAAGTGGTCACATCCTCTTTATGGCCATTGTTTCAATCACTGCAGGGCACTGATCTGCAGTGGAAAGATAAGTCAGCCTGGTTCTGTTGCATGATAGGAATGAGAGACTTTGCTGGAGGAGACTGTCTGCTAAGCTATCAGAGACTTGGAACAATCTACTTTTGCCATTCGGGATTGTTTTCTGCTTAGTATGTAAGAATGTCCATCTACCACCTTTGGATATTATTTTCTCATTTGAGAAGTTGTGCCCAGCTCATTAGTTGTCTATTCTTATTCAGAAACAAAAAGAGATAGATTCAAAACATGGACATAAATCAGAATCATTTCCAGGATTGACTACTTCCCACTCCTTGTCATAGGCCTTCTCCATAGACTCCTCACACATGGAGTTGTTTTGACCATAGCAAAGGATGAAAGAGAATGAAAGAGAGCAAGAGAGAGTGAGAGAGTAAGAGAAATATCCCACTGTGAGAGTAACAGCCATTTATATTGCAAGCTGAGATGTGATATCTCTCATTTCTTCCACGTTCTATTCACTAGAACCAATAAGCTAGATGTGGCCACATCTGAAAAATGAGAGATTGCAGGCAATTGTCAGTACTGGTGTGGTTTTTGACCTGGGAGTAAAGGGACCTGCACAGTTAATCCTCATAGGTTCTGAAATGAAGGGACAATCTACACCTCATCTATGCTCTTGTCATATCCAGTGCCTGAATGAGTCTGTGCCCAAGATTCATGGTCTTAGAGAGGGTTGGGTGTGCCTGTCACTGGTTGAAGCCACCCCAAGACTAAGGGCCACTGAATGGGACGGGGAAAAAAAGGAAATTCAGAAAAGAGCTTTAGAGATATATAAGACATGAAACAGCCTAATGTGTGTGAAGAGTCTAGAATCAAGGGAGAACTTTATGGAAAAAGTTAATGGTCCAGTATTCTCTCCATTGGGAATTTGTCATGCCAATGTATTCCTGTAGTACTGCCAGTCAGAATGCCGAGGCAGGAAGAACATAAATTCCAGAATAGCTTGGGCTATATCACCCAATTCTATCTCAGAAAGGAAGGAAGAGACAGAAAAAAGGGAGGAAAAGTGCAAGAAGAAAATGAAAAGAGAAAAGGAGGAACTAGTAAAGAAAAGGAAGGGTAAACAGAGGAAAGAAAGAAGGGATAGAATTCAAAGAACCAAGAATAGGGGAAAAGTATATGTTGGGATGTCTAAATAACACTCATGTATGACTCAACAATGATAAATGTCAGCAACTACTTATGGAGACTTTTTAAAAAAGAAAGAATAAAGTAGTATGGAGGAACAGCTCTCTGAGATTCTTCTGTGAGTGAACTTACTGGGTGCTTTTGGGGTAAGAGGGGAATGGATTTGGAGCTAAGTCTTGCTATGTAGCCCAGGTTGGACTGGAACTCACTATACAGGCCAAGCTGTCCTCAATCCCTAAACCTCCTGTCTCTGTCTTCTGCATTCTGTGTTTGTGAGTATGGCTTTATTACACCCATCTCATTTTTAATGCATCTGTTCTTGCCAGTCCTGGGACTGGAACACAGGGACTGGACCCTGTCCCTGAGCTTTTTTGCTTAAATCTAGCTCTCTCCCACTTTGAGGCACAGGGCCATTTGCAGTTTTCTGGTGATTAATTGTTGATAAGAGTCTCATGAACTTTGTTGCCTAGGCTGGATTTAAACAGAGATCCTCAAATCTCAGCCTACTGAGTAGCTAGAATTACAGGTGGGAGCCACCAATGCCTAATGCATTATTAATTCTTTTTCCTTAAAAAGACCTGTGAGATAGCTGGGCAGTGGTAGCGCATGCCTGCAATCCTAGCTATTCAAGAGGCTGAGATTTGAGGATAGCAATTGAAAGAATATCCAGGCAGGGGACTGGGAAGGTGGCTCGGTGGTAGTGCGCTTGCCTTGCATGTCTGAGGCCCTGGGTTCTATTCCTCAGCACCACATTAGAAAAAATAAAAAAGCCAGAAGTGGTGCTGTGGCTCAAATGGAAGTGTGCTAGCCTTGAGCTGAAGAGCTGAGAGACAGTGCCCAGGCCCAGAGTTTAGGCCCCACGACTGGACACCCCCCCCAAATAAAAGAATGTCCAGGCAAGAAAGTCCATTAGATTATTATCTCCCATAAACCACCAGAAAGCCAGAAGTGGCACTATGGCTCAATTGGTAGAGAGCTAACCCTTAGCTGAAAAAGGGGTGGGGTGAAGTGGCCCACTTACCTCGAACCAGACCTACTCTGGGTAGGCATGACATGCATGCATGATCACATGCCCACAGAGACTAGGAGAATGGAGATTCACAGCAGCCAGGGCGAAGAGATCCTTGGGTTTCTTGTGCCAGCAACAGGTGCAGCACCAGCTGCGGGAGGATGATGGCAAACACGGCCTGGGTCCTGAGACTGTCGGTGGACACAATGGATGCAGTGGAACCAAGTAGCCTCAGGCCAGAGCCGAGAGGGATACAGGGCAGACTCTGAGCCACCTGCTTCCTTCTTGGGTGGCCTCTATGGTCGTGTGCTTCCAGACTCATCTGGGACTGCGTGCATGTGTGTGTGCATGCGTGCCCCTCACCAGCATTTGTGCTCATGGCCATTGCCCGTTTGTACTGTCACAGTTTGTGCACATGCGTACCCCTCCTTCACACTTCCTGGCTGGGCTTCTATATCTCCTGAGAGGCTGGAGGACCCACAAACGCTGGAATCCAAACCTGAGGTGAGACTTTCCCAATTTGTACTGGAAAACATCCAGTGGAGGATGTAGCAGGGTACCCTGCTTGGTTGGAGCACTATCTATCAAATAGATTTTGTACTCTGTTTTCTAGTGAGCTTTGTTCTTTTTTTGCCAGTCTTGGGGTGGAACTCAGGGCCTGGGCACTGTCATTGAGCCTTGTTGTGCTCAAGGCCAACGGTCTACCACTTGAGCCACTTCCAGCTTTTTTCTGTTTATGTGGTACTGAGGAATCGAACCCCGGGATTCATGCATATGCTAGACAAGCACTGTACCACTAAGTGACATTCGCATCCCTTTTGTTAATCCTCCAGCTTCTCAGGAGATTTAGAAGCCCAGCCCAGAAGTGTGAGGGAAGGGCATGTACACGTGTGCACAGGGTAAGTGAATGCACATAATGATGCATGCTGGTGAGGGACATGCATGAACAGATACGCATACATGCACACCCACCTGGATGAGCCTGCATGGGTATGACCACAGTGGCCACCCAAAAAAGAAGCGGGAAGCTGAGAATCTGCCCTACATTGTCTCCTGGGTCCAGCCCGAGGCTGCTTGAATCCACTGCACCCACCGGCAGTCTCAGGACCCAGGTTGTGTTCATTGCTGTCCTCCCCCAACTGGTGCTGCACCTGTTGCTGTGATGGGAAACCTAGGGTGTCTTCAGCCTGATTGCATGCATCACCATCCTCGTAGTCCATGTGGGCGTATGACTGCGATATGTGTGTGATGGCTTCCCGGGCTCGGGCTAGTTCAAGGTAAGTGGGCCACTTCACACACATGCACGCATGCACGTGAGTGCGTGCACTCACACACACACACACACACACACACACACACACACACACACACGGGCGCATAGGACCGGAAGCACAGGTCAAGGGACTGTAAGTGTGTGTGAAAGGACCTGAAGTTGGGTGAGGGGACTTGGGAACGCACTTGCAGAGCTACATAGACATGGACTAAGGCACCCTACAGCCCCACAGAGAATGAAGGGTGGGGGCGGGCTGTCTCAAAGGCTTCCTTGCTACCCTTCCCCAGTATGGCTCCAAGGTTGGTCAGTTCTACCCCGCCCACTGGTGGTCATGGAACTAGAGCCACATTCATTGCTGCCTTTCCCAAACTGGCACTGTACCTGCTACAGTGATGTCTCTTTGCCTGTGGACCTCCGTCTTCCTGGTATGCATGTGCTTTGTTGCAGTGCCATCATGGGAACACCGTCATTGCCAGGAAGTGGCCCTCCTGTTGATCCCCCTCCCCACCAGGGACTGGAAGCCATGGTAAGAGGAGGTTCATTACCCCTGCTGATACAAGAAAAGATGGAGACTTGGAGAAAGGAGTTGACAGTGGGGATGAAGTCCTGCCTTGTACACAATAGATGTCCACTAAGAGATTCACAGGGCACAATGGCATACTGATAATTCAGAGAAGCCTTGGAGTAGAAAAAGGATGTCATTTTGGCTCACATGAGTCTTTAGCACTTCCTGTGAAACTTGCATCAACAACTTCATTTTCTCTACCTCTTCACAGACCATTCCCCAGGAGCTCAGGACATCTGGATTTGAGCAGAGTTGACACCAGAAGGCCAAGGGACCATTATCATTGCATGGCCACCACCACCTGGATTTTGTCCACCGGGGACCTGTCCCCTTTCCTATTGGTGCTTCAGCTGCCTCATCTGCAGAATTCAAGGTCAGAAACATTGAATGTCCCTATTACTTTCTTTGACCAAACTGGTTTATGGGAGCCTGTGTTTCCACCCATCCTTGACGGGTGGATGCTTTAGATGATGTTGCCAACTTAGTTTAAATGATAGCTTTGTAATACAACCTACCTTTTATCTCTCTTAGCCAATCATGGTTTGCTCTCTCATACCCGGTGAGCATTTTTAAAACATTTTTTGCACTTGCAAAGCAGGCAGTTAATAATTGGATCAGAAATGTAGTTTTAAACATTGTTTTTCACTTACAATAAAGGTAATTAATTACAGGGTCAGAACTGTAATGTATATGTTACTAGGCAATTTTCCACTGTGGGATGGAAGGAATATTGACTCTTAGAAGATGCCATACAAGGTCGGTCATTTGCTTCAAATCTCTAGGGTTACATTTCTTTCTTTCCTTTTCTTTTGTTTTTTAGGTCCGGTCGTGGGGCCTGAACTCTGGGCCTGGGTGCTGTCCCTCAGCTCTTCAGCTCAAGGCTAGCGCTCTACCACTTGAGCCACAGC
>NW_012267476.1:461035-462492 GCF_000151885.1 Dipodomys ordii
TCAAGGCTAGCGCTCTACCACTTGAGCCACAGCGCCACTTCCGGCTTTTTTTCTTTTTGTTTATGTGGTGCTGAGGAATCAAACCCAGGGCCTCATGCATGCAAGGCAAGCCCTCCACCACTGTGCCACCTTCCCAGTTCCTACATTTCTTTTTAGCAAAATGTTTTAAAAGGTTGATAAAGCATTCTCTTACTTTTCAAAACAACTGTGGGACCCATGAAAACACAAGCCATGTTTCTGCCTGCTAAGTACTATTTATTGAAGAAACCAGGGTTCCAAAGGCCTTGGAATCAAGGCCTTCATTTGTTGAGGTGACAGAAGGGAGCTCTAGTGTCAGGATGATCCCCTGTCTCTATGATGTATGAAATCTTTGGCTTCCATTCATGCTTCCATTCTGTCATATATTTGCTAAAATGTGTACGATTCCAGGGTGAACCTTCAGGAGAACAGAGAACAAAATCAGTTAGTCAATCTTGGGACCCCCAACTCCTGTGACCACAGAGACACATTTTTCTCATTTTTGTCCTGAGTTGTGGCTCCTGTGGTTGCTTGGGGAATGGAGCATAAGGAACAGAAAGAGTGAGAGGATAACTGGGAGCTAAGCCTTGGCCCTTCCTGCTCTCTTCTCCCACTCCTTGAGATCAATCAAGAGGCCTACCCTGGATCCTCTCTGCACCTCCCACATTTTAGGTTGAGTTGAATTCAGGCATAAGGATATTGCAGAATATTCCACAAATATGCCAATTTCAACCAAAGGTCAGGTGGTCTTTTCCATTCTGAAGCAGACTTACTTCCTCAGACAACCTGCTGTTATTTGACAATCTTCCATATTGCTGGGGTGGCAGCTATATGTAGTGGGAGAGCCAGGGCCCAGAGTATGGCAACTCTGTGATTCAGACCCAGATCTCTCACTCACTCATGATGTTTTCTTTCTTGAGGTACATAAAATGTGTTTTCAAACCTTATGAACACTGACATGTATGATTCATCACCATCACTGACTGAGTCAACATGACCACAGGCTACAGTCATTATCTGGCCTTCTATGACCACTTAGGAAAATGCTCTGTGTATCACTCTTTGTTTCATTCAATGGCCCACTAAAATTCATGAACTTCAGCTCTGGATGAGCTCCATAAAATCAGTCTTGGAGGAAAACGATATCTTGAATGCTAAGACTAAGATAAAAATGAGCATCACTGGAAGTAGTGCTGTGGCTCAAGTGGTAGAGTGCTTCAGCTTGCCTTCAGTGGAAGAGCTGAGAGATAGTGCCCAGACCCAGAGTTCAAGTGACTGACAAAACAAAAAAAAAGATTATCCAACTAAAAATGAGCATCATGCAATTGTCTTTTTCTCTATAAATGCAGGAAGAGATTCTTACCTTGGTCAGTTTCCAGCCCAGTATATGTGTGTGTGTGTGTGTGTGTGTGTGTGTGTGTGTGTGTGTGTGTGTGTGT